>NW_017275921.1:252566-357657 GCF_001594065.2 Cyphomyrmex costatus
TATATATTATATTATAAGATGCAGATAATAATGTATATAATTAGTATGTATAAAATACAAGATGAAGATAATGATAATCATAAAAAAATTATTAAAAAGTTATTAGAGTAGATAAAGATATGTATTTAAATTTTATGATATTAGAAATGAAAAACGACATGAAGAAGAAAAAAGACGCGTCAATTGCTAAATAGTTCTCATTATATAAAGGCGTGATCAAAATAAGAAAAAAAGTAATATTCCACAAGAATTTCAACCTTCTACGCGGATAAAAGAATAATGTTTAGCACGAAGTTGCTAAATGGATGAAAAGCTACTTAAAAAATTTTTTATTTCAGGAATAGAGAAGGATCCACAACAGCGGACCGACCCCTGTATTTTGTAACTTGTTATGACAGTAACGATATCGTTACATTTCGTTGAGCAGCTTTTTTACCATGTACGAAATCTGCACAATGACAATACCATTACTGTCATAACCAGTTACAAAATGCAAGGGCGGGGTTGTTTTTAATGGTATATATTCTGTGAAGAATACATACCATTAAACATAGGTCCGGTCCGTTATTACTGTGTCTGTCTAAACTCTTGATGAATACATCGAATCGCCTTACGTTTCATAATGTAAGACAACAAGAAGAAATCAGAGTATACATTGCGGGATTTCAACTGTGGTCAGGTCTCCGAGTTTCTTCCACTAATTGTAAGCAACGACTCTGTCATTGAGTCATACAGCTCCTATACGTACATAACTTTTCTGTGTGGCTCTTTATATATACATATATACATATATCTCACAGTAATGTTCGTCGAAAAGACCACAGATACATCCAGTGAAAAAAAAGCAATGTGTTATATTAAAGTTATACTGTTAAATAAGAAATTACAACAGGTACATTACATATAACTTGATATTTGCTGGGATGTTTCTATATATAAGAATCTGTATTTCTTACATAGGTTATAAAAGATAATCGATGTAGAGAACGTATTATATAGTACATAATCTGATTTTTATAAACATGACTCACGTGAATCGAAAAACAATAAGAAAAAAATAATATTTAAAATAAATTATGCAAAAGAAAAGAAGATCACCAAGTAAATGATAAGAACTAAATTTTCCTTAACTATATGCTCCAGAAGTCCTGAATTGTTTAACTTTCAGAATAACGCGGACTATTTTACGAATCAGACTATCGCATATTTCTTTTGTTGTATAAGATTTAAATGAAAAATTTATCGTAATCACCCAATTCCCCGAGGCATGAAGGCGAGTGAGATATTATTCGAGGCAGACTTGGAATCCAACCCTACGACAGAGAGGAGTTTAAACGAAATTAAGCACCCCTTTCTGAAATTAAAAACCCAACTATCTGATGACGATCTATTTCTCGACCGCGTCGCGCCGGTGAAACTAGTCTCCAACAACGTAACCATTAGTGGTGTAAACTTTCGTGCGAAAAGTGTACAATTTATTAATTAAATCACCATCGTATTTACAATTTGTGCAGTCTGTTGCACAAGAACGCGCGTTTACTCTCATATCATTGCCTCAAAATTAAAATTCTTCGTATCGTTTGAAAGATCGTTAGATAGCATTTTTATGCTATTATCTGATATAAAAGATAATGTAATAACATAATGTAGTAATATAAATACAATAATCTGAAAGAAAACTCGTATATGGTTTGGAAAGTAGAAAATCAACTTTGATACGTTATATTAGATTGGCCATCCCGGTTGGCCGATCCAGGAAAAATTGGTCTCATCGGTGACAGAGATTTAAAGTAGCCACATTTCCAAAATGATATAGCGATCATTACACGTATCACGTACTGAAAATTTAGTGGAAAGTATGGTGAAACGCAGCCTGGCAGCTGAACTGAATATTATATTGGGTAATAGCACAAGTGTTAGGTAATGACACGAGTGTCTAATGGTCTTTCAAACGACACAAAAAAATTTTGTAAGGCATGACGAGACACGGGAGCAATCGCCCACACGTTCTCCTGTGACAGACCATACTTATTTACATAAATATAATACAATCCATCATTTACAAATATATGCACGCGATATGTATTTGACTCTCGACACGTCCCTACTTTCGCACGTTTTGTTTCGGCACGGATTGATTGATTTTTCAAGAAAAATAGACATTGCGCAATTACCTATAGAATAGCTTGAAATCTCTAGCGAACCGTCCGTCGATTATATCGGAGGATAATCGTTCGTATAAGCCTTTATTGTGATATCTGGCCGGCGAGAATGAGATCGCTCTGATGAGGGAGCGATCGGCCGCAGTTTGCGAGCAAATAAGGTACCCTTCTACGTGTGGTAATAAACCGTTAAGAGAGCGAGTCGCGTCATATTGCGTACATGTAATATTACACATCGAGCACGTTCACTCGAACGCGATTTTGCGATTTATATATAGGCTCGGCTTGCTCCGTTACGCGCGTCCCGCACCGATATCCTCGAGATTCTTCTTCTTTCATACCCCGTTGTGCCCGCTTTGGGTAACGCGATCGCGGTAATAATCGCGTCCGCGACGGAGAGAAAAATGAATCGAATCACCGAGGCATGAACTTTCCTCTCTGTCTTGAAATCGGATCGTCTCTAGCGGCGCTTTTCTACCACGGATACTAGTCTTCTCTCGAAAACAATGGTACGGAAAGATGCGAGAATAATACCAACACCTTCGCCCATATATGTACACATATTGAGAAAAAAAGACTGTTTATATAATTAAATTAATTTACTTGTCTTTATTTCTGTCAAATATAATATGTTTGATATAAATACATATATGTTCTTCATCGAAAGAAATAAACATACATTCAAAAAAATATGTAAGTATATGATTACTCCACGCAAGTAATAATTACTTGTTTCAAATATTTCAAAAGTTCCGCGATATATCATAAGTTTATCACAAGCACTAAATTTTTATTCACAAAATATATTTTACATCCCCTAGTAAGTTTAATACTTCAATAAAATTGATTAAATGAAAACAAATTCGTTTTGTTCGTATTAAAAAATTCGTTTTTTTGATCAATTTTATATTAAAAAAGAAATCAATTTTTGTTCTTTTTTTTAATATATAATACTTCTTCTACAATTTTATAATAAGTATATTTTAAGATTGTTTTAAATAAAAAAAGTATTTTTTATTAAAGATAACTGTTGAGTAATAACTTTTCTTAGAAATCAAATGACATTTTTGCGTGTAAACTGAATTAATTTAATGAAACAATTTTTTTCAGTTTGAAATTTTCTACAAGAAAGCCTTATCTGTAGAAAATTTCAAGACATATTTTAATTACTATAACACATCTTTTTAGATAAAATAATGCGAAGAAACCTATTTCATTCTTTGTTAATAAATTGTTAATTAATATCTGCTTTCAAAAAGTATAAACAAATTTTTTTAAAAGATATCTCCTTTACGAATACTTTTTGCACTCACTATATATGATACATTAAGAGTAAGAAAGTTCTCTCGACGCTGCTTTCGCACCTGTTCGAAACCGTATCTCGAATACAAATCTTTCCGAAGGCTGCTCGAAATATCGACATTAACGATTATAAAACACTACGTAACGTGACTTCAATAATCGACAGAGTATTCATGGCGGCGATCGATAAAACGCGTATTAGAAATTGCATTCTTTTCGTATTTACATCAGCTGAAGAGAAACTTGAAGCCGTCGAAATGGTTTATGGTGCTCCTAGTGAAAATGCCATTATTCATTCTATTGCAAACGCATCTTCCTTAAATGTATAATCTAGTATTTAGTTCGAGATTAACGTTCTTCGGCATCACTGACCTACATAGACACGTATGGTAAATGTATCACGTGGGCAGTGGATAACCCAATTGTTGGATAAAAAATGAGAGAAATTTTTAATATTGATAAGCTTTTAATGAATATACGTATGACTCTAAATAAAACCGTAGTTTATAAAAATTAATAACAAATTTATTTAAAGTCATATATGTATCGTTGAAAGCTCAATATCAAAATGTCTTTCATTTCATCCAATAATTGGGGTATGTCCAATCACCAGTACATCTACCTCCGACCGGCAATTCTCTTCTCATCGAGAACTCACCTCGCCGCACGAGCGTCCAATAAATAACTCGCGGGTCGAGCACCCATGGATGAAATCAGAGTGAAATGCTTCGCACATCGCGCGCAGCGCATATCAAAGTTTTTCAAGAGGACGTTACGAATGCCGGTCATATCCCGGCAGCCACATACGGTCGCGTAACAGCGACGGACGACCACCTACCTATCTGGCAGAAACAGATTCGCTGTTCTTCAGTTCTTACTCTCTCTCTCTCTCTTCCTCGGCGTCTAAACGAGCAACGGGTAATCGCACAGCAACAAAGTATTCACGGAAGAAAGTAACATTGGATAACGAGCGATCGCGTCCGGCGTTCGCGCCGATGATGATGACGGTCCCCGATGTGTGGATAACCCGCGGGGACGTTAAGATCGGTTTACACACGGTAGCCGATTCTTCCTTTTACACGCTATATCACGTTTTACTCTTACCGCGAGTCGTAGTAAATAATGAATAATTCATCGGTGCCATCGATCGAGTGGATAGTTATGTCAAGAGCGGTTTCGCGGCATTCCTGGGATTACGATAGCGCGATGAATAACTCACCTTTATGGAGTTTCAGACGCCACCGATTAATCGAATATTTAAATTAGCGGACACCCGTGTGTTCAATAAGAGATGTTACGTTTTATTAAACAAAAGCCGCACCAGAAATATCTTCTCGCACATTTTACGTAATGCGTATATACTGTGCGGTAACCACGACGGTACGAAGAAAGCGAAAAATTACTGCAGTCAATGATACAGTTTTTATCACATTTGTGAACGTTCATGTTTTAAACACATTTTCTCCGTTGTACTCTCCATCCACTAAATTGTCTTCCAATCTTGATTAACTATCTTCTTTTATAAACAATTTGCTGCGGTCTCTACATAAAAATTAAGAAAAATCGCAATTGCAAAGTTGGCGATGTACTGCGATATTATTGGAATATTGCTGCAATATCGCTGACTTATATTAGACTATAGGGACATGTTAGACCTTGAAAAAATAATTAGTGTATCCCATTAATTATTTTTAATACACTAATTTTTTTTTAACAATATCGAGAATTTTAATATATGGCTGTGTGCTTAGTTATGTTACTTTAGTTGAAAAATAATGACTGAACATTCAATATTAAAAACGTTATCAATAATAAAATTTTTAATATTGACTAATATTGGTTATATTACCTTTCAACTAACTATGCAACTAACATAAAAACTTTGTCATTAAAGTAATAATTTTTGTGTTTCTAGATACCCTCTTACGTCTTGTACTTTATCGAGATGTTTCTTACGATTTATTTAAGCTAACAAATAATTAATAATATACATTTAATTATATACAATATTTGCCGAAATAATTTAATAAACATTGAATTTATTTTAATAATGCAAGCTACAATCATATTGTTTAACTTTCGTTGATGAGCTATATCTGAAGAAACCGCCGATTGGAATTATCGTCGGATATGAGAGAGAATGAATATACTTTCGCGTTCCAATATATACGGAAGGAAAAATCTCGGCCAGGTAACGTCAGCTAGATCGGCGCGTAAATCGTTCCGCGAGACGATGAATCTTCATTTCTGGAGTACTTTCATTTTCTAGCTGTGTCGCGCACCTTTGGTCCGTGAACTGCAGCTGCGGATTGAATCGCGGTGGCTGAAGAAAAGGCGGTGGTGGAGGCGGCAGCTACGTCGGCGAATGATGACGACGAAAGAAGAAACCCTCTTGAGGAGGCCGCGTAACGACGGCGACGCGACCACGAATACCGTCTACCTTCCTGTGCCTTCCTTTTCCGTGGGTATCCCCTCGGTGGCCTCTATAAAAGTTCGGAAGAGCCTCGACCGCACGCCACACGCGTGAAAGCCCGCAAGTGAAACGCTCGAGATACCCTCTTTTTCTACGTGCCTTACATTTCGGGAGTACCTTGAGCCTCCGGCGTACACGTGGGAGAGAAAATGCGGACCACCGCGGTAAGTAACAACGCGCGCCAACGTATACGTTTTTAATTATTGAATTCGATTATCGTCGGTCTCTTACGCTCGTTTCCACCAACGGTACTCTCTAAAACTTTTAGAGTGAATTGTCACTCTGACGAGTGAAATCTCACTCTTCAAGATTGAAAACTGAGCCATTCTTTTTCAAGATTGGCTCAATTTTCACTCTTTAGAATGAGGTTCTACTGTAAAGAATTTAGAGAGTAGATTAACTTTAATTTCTATCCAGCTTACTCTTTGCTTTTTCTGATTCTTAAGAGGTTGGTTTCACCACTTCGGTTAATTTATCAGCCAATTATTCTATTGAAATTCATCAATTGCATGTGTTGTAACAGAACACGTTAAACAGAGTTGACCAGAATTTGTTAGAATCACAGTTGACACTTGATCGACCGATCGAGTCAATCAGATACGATGAAACTGAACCTTATTAGAACTAACAAAAATGAAGAGTAATACATTTCTACCAATGCAAAATGTATATCTTATTTCAATTTACTTTGCAATTTTGTTTTAGTTCTTAAAATGAAGTTGAACCGAGATTAAAGTTATAATTTATATTATTATATTATAATAAATTAACTTTAATGTCGGTTCAACTTACTTTTTTCTCCAGTGCTTGAGATTGAGTTCTCTTACATTTTATACAACATTTTCTAATTCTAAAAACAAAAATAAGAGGTTGAATTGAAATTAAAATTAATATATTGTTTGAATCGAGATTATATAAAGTTAATCTATACGTTGGTAGAAATTAAAAATGCAGTTATTTTCAAAAATACAATCAGTGCGTTTTTTTTTCTACTATCGGCGTTAATTCGCGTTCCTCACTCTTGAAATTCGGAGATGAATGCGAGACGAGAATTTCATCGGCAAGTGGAATATCTCAATTAAATCGTCGCTTTCATTTATGGCGCAAGGCGAGAGACGTTGAAAAATCGAAGCAAATTATATGCTTGCCGTTTCGTTTGTGAAAATTCATACGCGAATGACTGTACATCGTGCGTGTCGGGAAAGCGTTTTATATCGATGACTAATATGTTTATGACGAGTGCAATTTTCCTGAATCGAATGGAGCTCTCTTCGAGAGCGCGATCTGCGAGGCTCGAACAAACGTTCGAGTCTCTTCTTCGCAATGTTCAAGACCGATTACTAAATTTAAACGTCAACTGACGCAATCCTCTTACCAAGTAAATGCGTAAGTCAATTGATCGAATGACCAGGTGCATTTAATGAGAGTAACTTTCGGTCCGTTCTTACGAAACCGTCATGCAATCCATCCGCTGGATACACTCAGCTCATCTCGAGCCTTTCGTTTTTCTTCAGCATTTTTCCACGTCGACGAGACTTATGCGGGATTAATAATTCATATGCGAGGGAATTTATCGAAAGGCAAGCTTATTCGAAATATCCTTCAAAGAATGCAGATGATATTTCATCGTTCTGAGAAAAACCGGTGGCCGGTTTACATCACCGCGGTGACTCCAGCGGTTGGTTCGGCTCTTCTTTTTTAGACGATGGAAAGTGACGGTGATCGCATTTTCCCGAGGAGAGAAAAAATACGTCGAGCGTGCATCCCACTGAGCGCGAGGTGCATCGGCATGAATCTCCCGCGGATTACACCGCTCATCGCGGTGCGAGCAAAAGTAAAAGGATCCCGCCTATGCTCCCGCTCTACTCACCGACACGGTCTCGATAATTATAGCGCGAAGGAAAATGGGGAAAGCGGCTCCAGAACTCTAGCATGCGGAGCGGAGTTTCGATGCGGCACTAAAAGCATGATTAAATGATCGGAGGGGTCGTTAAGTAAGTAGGAAGCTTCGCTCGAGCGGAGTGAGTTATCGCGCACATCGCACGCCGCGGCGTCTTCTTCCGTTCACGCTAATGGGACATGCCCGTTGTACGGAATGGGAAATGCTATTCGGAATTAATGGACTCTCTCGCGGAAAGGATCAAGAATCGAGAATTCCGAGGAGGATTTGTCGGGCGGACAACCGACGTTCATTTAAGAGAGCGTAATTGCCGAGATTGAGCTCGCCTTGCGGCTTATGTGATTGTAACATTCCGGATTTAAATTATGTTTTATCATAAAAGCGACGGACAGAGAGAGAGAGAGAGAGAGAGAGAGAGAGAGAGAGAGAGACAGAGAGAGATTTACACAGAAAGAATGATTTTGTTTAAGTATTTAAAAATTTACTAGATACATATCAAATAATTTTGTTAGACTATCAAAATAATTACATGTATTGATATTTAGTCGTATAATTATATATAATTTAAATAATTATCTATATAACGTTCAAATTAATTGTTAAAACGTTGCTCAAAAACTTTTTGCAGCCTTATTCATTTTACGAACATCTTATATAATTATTTTAATAATTCAATAAAATTTTCAGATCTACATCTAAATTTTTAGATTTTTTAACAAAATTGTCTTACGTGCAGTAATAAAAAAAAATAAAATTCATTTAGTGTATAAAAATCACTTATCTTTCTTTGTCCTTCTTCTTTGACACATGTAGTAATTTCAATTTGAAAATAATGAAATGTATTTTTTCATTTATTAAATATTTAAAACTTATATTATGAGTGTTGTGAGTAAATGTTATTTTAAATCTCTAGTCAAGTTTAGGGATAACTTTTCTTTTACATGTTGAAATATACAGTGTTTGAAAATCTATAAAGCATTGTAAGCTAATCAGATCCTATATGAATAAAATGTGATACTTTGACCCAGTCCATCGGAAATTCATAATCAAATAAAAGGAGAAAAATAAAGAACATAATGCGGAGCTTATTGAAAATCGTTAACGAGTTCCCTGACATGCGAATAATTCAAGAATCGCATCGCGTCGTATTTATCTTTTTACTGAACATAAATACCTGAATAATCGCATGTATGATTACAAGTTAGACCATACAATAATTCGCAATAAACGAATCATTGTATTTTCATAATTTGGCCGATAGCGATGAGAAATTGCTAAATAGAAATGTTCATCGTATTGAATTCATTATGCATGTTAGGCAATAGCATGTCGTGTATTTCATCCATTCACACCGTATCGCTATGGACGACGTAATCTGTAAAATAAATCACTATTACGCGCATTTTATCACGAACGTGATGTATTCGACATGCCAGTCGCTAATGATAAATTATCGACGAATTATTGATTATGCGAAGAAAGTATTACAGCGTCAATTACACTCAAGACACAACCGTGTGTTTCTTAATGAAAAATTATATATATATATATTATATATAGATATGTATATTACATTTATTATTTTTTATAAGTTGAAATATAATAGTGTTGTAATATTTTGTCACTGAGAATTATTCAATCAATTACGAGTTTTAATCAATTTTTACGAATCACATTAATAAAAATTACCATGCATTTTGCAAAAAGTTATATAATCGTTTCAAAAAGGATTAAACTAAAATTTCTATGTATACTGAAAAATATTTAACTAAATTTTAATATATTTTATTTTCAATAGTACTAATTAAGCGTTTATTTAATTTGGTATAAGAACCATTAATTTAACTACAATTTTTTAAAATTAATATTCTTGGTTCTTATATCAAATAAAAGTTCAAATTTAGTAAATATGTAATTAGTATTATTTACACAAATATTTATTAAAAAGTACATTTTTCAGTCTATAACACTTACGTTACAATCACTCTTTTTTTATTATTCAATAATTTTTGTTATAATAGCAAAACGTACAACTCGCATGAAAGCAATTGCACTAAAGTTGTACTAAAATTTTATTCTGAGTGGAATTTAATTTCGTTTCTGGTTTGCAAAAACCTTAAAAATAATTAAAACAATTTTTTTTGTATAATATGTACATATATTATAATACGGGTGAATTTTTTGAATAAGTGTCACAACTCTCGTTGCACGTATAATGCCATAATATGTCTCAGACTAGAAATATCTTTATTGTAACTTTCGCTCCAACTCTCTTCGAGCATGTTAACATTGCAGTCACGATCATCATGATGCCTATTTTCTCTTTTAACAGAGCACGATTTTTGCGATCGTCTGCTCGTCGATCGCGCTGACGGTCGCGAAACCGGCGCCGGAGCCACCGGTGAGTTCATACTTTCCACCCTCTGGAGGTGGTGGTGGTGGTGGTGGTGGTGGTGGCGGCGGCGGCGGCTACGGGCCGCCAGCTCCAGCTTACGGCCCCCCACAGCAAAACCCGGTGATCCACAAGCACGTGTACGTCCACGTGCCGCCGCCAGAAGCGCCGGAGTACAAAGCGCCCAAGCATGTGCCGCAACCACAGCCGCCACAGAAACACTACAAGATAGTGTTCATCAAGGCGCCAACTCCGCCGACGCCGACCGCGCCGCAACTGCCACCGCTGCCGCAGCAAGATGAGGAGAAGACGTTGATCTATGTCCTGGTGAAGAAACCCGAAGAGGCGCCCGAGGTCGTGTTGCCGACACAGGCACCGACACAGCCCAGCAAACCTGAGGTCTACTTTATCCGCTACAAAACTCAGGTAACGATTTATCTTCTTTCACTTTTTTTTTTTTGTTTGACGATTCGACGATGTAATGTCCATTCACCATGTTCATGCGTTCTACCACTTAATATACCAACGTACATTAACTTTCTTGACCTGACAATCTTGACTGAACTTTTTATGTCCGTATCTATCTTTTCTTAATTCTTAAAACAGGAAGAGAATAAAAAGTGAAACCGTGATCAGACTAGAGATTGAGATTGAGATGGGATTGGAATTTAACTGATCAGAAGAAAGAAAACCAATATCAAGTTTAGTGACCTTTCCTTTGATTGATCAAATTACAATAATTCAATCTCAATCTCAATCTCTAGTCTGATCACGACTTCACTTTTTATATTCTTCTAGTTCTAAGAATTAGGAAAAGATCGAGTAAATTAGACAGAGAGATTAAAATTAATCCACAGTGGTAGAAGTAGGTCTAATTCATGTAGGTTTTTTTTTTTAATGCAATTGCGCTTAAGCGCGTGAATTCGAGTCTCGGCAAGAATAACGGCGTCTCTATCGTCGGATCTAAATGCAGTGCGTTGCGTAATCTTCAGTTGCTCAAAGCACAAACGTTGCTCAAACGCGTATACATGTACGGATAGTTACTTTCAAAGCAATTTATCGAGGAGCGATTTCGGTTAAACGGCGAACACTGAGAGATGAAAGTGTGCCTCGCGGCATGTAAATTGCTCATTTCGATGATAGGAGCTGAATGGCGCGGCGCGACGCACGTTTTTGCTTCGAATATGAAAGAATCCGGATGTTGGACGCGAGACAATCGCACGTCTTAGACAATCTTACTGTTAATCGGACTCATCTTTCCGTGGCTCGACTATAGAAAAAGAAAAAAAAAGATAAAACTACCAAGGTGATTGCCGTGTCGACGATTTGAGTAATTATGGAGAGTTTCTCTTCAAGTGTCGTTCCCATAACGCCTGTCTGAGCGAACTCATTCAGCGTCGAGATTTCTACAACAATCGTCGCAGGTTTTAGGGATTAATTGTATTGTACATTCTAGTGTTGCTATATAACTTTTCGTTACAAAAGATATCTTTCACTATACACGTTGCGCTCTGCTTAGTAAACTACAAATATCGGAACGTGACCCTTGATCCACTTGATTTTTTGTGACGGTCAAGGGATATTTTTCGATTAAACGCTGAAAATCACTTCTAGCCTAAGTTTCGCTTTTCGAAATTGCTTGGCCTGCTAGGTAAACTACGGATATATTGGCAAGATTTAAAATTATGCGCGAATACGAAGACTAAAACTACGAAACTCTGCTAAATTGCCATCACAGAAAAGATCATGGCTGCGTGATTAGCCACAATATATAAAATTCATATATGCGCTACGTGTCGTCTCTTTTTTTTTTTCTCTCCCTTGTCGTGTCTCTTACGCGTTTATTTTTATGCATTGCAGAAGGAGCAAGGTGGCGGTGAATATGGGCCACCGGGGCAACAACCGGGGCAGCCCATCGATAGTTACGGAGCACCACATCCGGGTCCGGGCCCCAGTGGACCATATTAGGCTCATCGCACGAGCGCACCCTCACCATCCTCGAGACTTCCGGCACATTTTACGGAGACAAATCTTTAACGGTGATTACTCTCGCGGCCGTTTCGCGATACGTGAGCGCGAACGCGCAAGCCCGGATGGATCTTAATAATTTTAGGAGGGATGTATATATCGCCTGTATCTCGTAAGATAGGCCGCATGGTGTTTTAAAGGTGCTTAAAAGGCAGACGCTTCGTGTTGCTAAAGCCTATGATGTCGCTCGCGCACACACATACTATACATTCACATACACACTCACACATACGCATACATAACACGTTCTTGAACGACCGAGTACGTTTGTCGGGGTTTTCTGTTGAAATATGAAAAAAAAAAGAAAAAATTTTTAATATTTTTATATACGAGACGTCGATGTTTTTTTGTATCTTTGTATCTTTTAAGAAAATAATTTTAAATACATTTTTTATATCAAACAATTTCTGGCATTATTAATCTTCACTGCCTTTCTCTTCGCTAGTTTCACATCTCGTTTTTTACCCTTTTTTCTCTCTCTTTCTTTCTCGTTCATGTCTTATTAACGATGCAATACAAAATCGAAATTGTTGAAATTCAGACCGCAGGCGCACTTACAAGCGTTAGCTTTTAAACAATGTTTCAGAGTCCTGAACAACTGTACACTCAAAAATGTATCTTCTTTTGATACATATTTTGTTAACTAAATTTACGATTATTAAAATAAATACATTCGGAACGTGAGTTCCGAATAATAATTTTGATAAGGTATTCGTAAATATACAATGCAGCGCACTTGCCTAAAGTTTTGCATTAGTATTAAATAAACGTACAACAAGCGTGTGAATTTTAATTTTTTCTCAAGTTAACAATTATAATTTCGAAATATAATTATAATTGCCAAATAATTATAATTATATAATTAAATATTATAATTATAGTTAAATAATTCCTAAATTAAAATTCACACTTCCGCGGCTTATGAACTAGTTACAAGAGTGTCGCATCAAAAGAATTATGTCGGATCATTCTATTCACTTCGACCCTATAATAAATGCTATTGGCAAATGCAACATAACTTCTGATTGTGCTACAATTGTATAGCCTTAATATCTAAAATTTTGTAAATCTGTACGTAATTACGTCAAAGATTCCAGAGACTGGGATCGTATACTTGAGATCGATAAATTAAAGTAGTTAGGCAAAATACTACAAATAATTTCTTGTCGATCTAACATGATCGTTGAATATAATAAGGTGTTAAACAATTGTAAAGCACATCAGAATCTGGACATTTTATTTTTATATCGAACTGGTACTTACTAATTCTCTTAATTCGATGAGCTGTGTGTTCGAAGGCTGTGTGCGTAATAAGAGCTGCGTATTCCTACTACAATACGAATAAATAGGTAGATCGTTGTTAGACTTTTATCTACAAAAATAATTGCGAATATATAAGATTGAAAATCGCTTCTCGCGTCACTTTATACCGTATATTGATACTAATGCAGCGTGCGTACATACGGTAGAAGGTACACACCCGACTAGAATTACGGTTTGTTATCGTCGTATTTACATCTAGAGAGGTACAGTAAAACGCTGTTAATTGCATTAGATCGGTAAAACGTAGCACACTATGATAAAATATATATTTCAATTTAAATCGTGCACGATATCACGTACTTGACTATGTTGTTTCAGTTATTTTTGCGTTTACAAAATTACGGTTATTCTCTAAATATCTTGTGTAACGCAATTTCTCTAAATTTCTTTTTGCGAATAGATATTCTTATTACGATACCTAGATACCTAATTTTTTCTCTCGTATCTTTTTAGGATATTATGATACTTGATTAACTTACGCAGTCGCTACCATTGTATCATAACAGTCCTTATCACTAAAAGGCATAACGCGTTTTAACAGATTTTATTACCAATGGAATATACATATAAATAAAACTTTGATCAATCGAACATTCTAGATATACAAAAATATGATTAAAGATGCAAGAACGTATTGTTGTAGGAAAATACTGAAGTATCTAGAATTATTGTTGGTATTTCGTGAATTTTTGTGTCGCAAAGTTTGATCGTAGATACTTCCAAGTACAGGCACACGAAATTACCGACCAGCGGAATTTTCTTTGAACGGTGCATCGATTTACAAATTAATAATGTTCTTAATTGTAATATGAGTAAGTATATCCCATTACTACCGCTATTTCGTTTCAGCGACGGATTACAAATTCTTCAAAGGAATTTTTTACTTGCTGCACTCGATCGTCGAGGTTATATTTAAGCGACGGAAATTTATAACATCATGTTATAAGAATTCATAACCGTACGAAACGTGGTAGTAATGACAATATGCCTTATTATTTCCCGTATCTTCCGTTGGATATGCGCTATCACATTTCTTTTGAAGACTAATGACTGTAAGTGAACATAACTAGATCAGCGTCCATTACACTACAGCTGCATGTCTTCTAAAGTCGATTCGAACGATGGAAAGAAAAACAAGTACAATACCTTAATAATATCGAAGAAAAAGAAAAAAAGA
Source organism: Cyphomyrmex costatus (assembly GCF_001594065.2). Classification (NCBI taxonomy): domain Eukaryota; kingdom Metazoa; phylum Arthropoda; class Insecta; order Hymenoptera; family Formicidae; genus Cyphomyrmex; species Cyphomyrmex costatus. The sequence continues at coordinate 267,324 of NW_017275921.1, forward strand.
GATCGTATTATCTTATTCTCGGTGCGATCGCTGACGTTCATGTCTTTGACCAAGTAATCGTTTAATGTACGGCGCGAGCAGCGGATAAGATAGGAAGAACACATGTCCGCAATAATACAAACTAGCGTAAACTTGGTTATACCGCGGATACGAGAGAAGTACGAACGATACGAGGCTATAGCCCATGAAAACAAAAGTGTAAAGCTTCAGAAAGATCCAAGCGAGAACGCGTGCTTCCCATCGTGTTTTCAGCAGCGTTTGTACTATCTCGCTGTTCTTTAATACCGGTCCAATCTATAAAAAAAAAAAGAAAGAAAGGATTAAACAATAAAGAAGCAATAAAATTTCAAAAAATCTTGCAAAATTCTATGAACAACAATACTTACGTCTCGCTCGAAATATAATACAACAAATTCCATAAAGAAACAGTGATAGTATCCAGAGTGAAAACCGTGCCAGAGAGCAAGGAAGAGTAGAGTCATTATTTGACTGTACATTTTTGAACCTAGAAACTTCAGTCTCTTGTAAATGTACTCCGCACACCAGTGGTTGGTATTTATGTTGAACGAGAGAATGTAGTCATTGAACTGCATGGTAGTTTCGAATGTTCGCAGTTTAACATTTGCGCAACCGTCCCACTTAACACGACCTTCAGAGTCTTTTCCATTATATGTAAGACCAAAGACGATGCACACCTGATGTCAATAATCGATATGCACAAACGTACACGTTACAGATAAATAATATCAAAAATTATATTTCGATTATACGTACTCCCTCAGTGATTAGCCAAACGCTGATGTATTTGTAGAGATTGATGCGGCCCCATAAGCCAATTACCAAGCATTTCTTTATTAAATTTAGCTTCTGGAATGACGGTTCAAAGAGATACTGATCAGAAACGTAAACTGTACCGATTTGGAATATCACTACATATATGAATCCGATAAAAGCTCGTAGCAATCCCGCCGACACGCAATCTGGCAACTTGATAGCACCAGTTTGAGGATCCTAAAATAAAAAAAAACATGCTATTTATATTAACTGGACGTATTTTCTCAAACTGGAGAACTAAATATGAATGAATTCGTCGATAAACAATCTAAAAGCTATCGACTAGTATTTTTCCAATTTATTAACGTACGCGTTCTGCGAGCTGACCATTGACATAGTCCAAGTATCGTTGCATACTGAACTGCGGTCCGATCAGGAAGGCGCCCGGAAAATAAGCATACGCCGCAATTTCCAATAGCGATGGTCGTTTCTTCAAGATAACCCGTTTTTGACTATCGGAGAGCTCCTCCTACAATACAGTCCGTGATCATTACTTCAAGAAATAAATATAAGGTAATGGAATTATGAAAAAATAGCGTTTCGTACGTCACGTTTTTGACCGTCCCATAAATTAAATGCAAGTCCTATTAATCTAAGGGTTAGCACACACTGCGGCATTGTCCATTTTATATCGTAATCTTGGGTACTGGTGGTGTAATAGCCTGTATTGGGAAATAATTTCGTTTAAATGCTTTGTAGCTTGAAACGATCGACTAAAAAGAATGAAAAAACGATGAAGCTTGTCTACCAACGCAAGCAAACAATTATAAAACTAGAAAGTAATAATAAACATTATTACGGTACAATCAAAATAATATTAAAAATATTAATTTTTTCATATTGTGTGTCGCCAACAACAGTTCGAATAATTAAAGCCGTAATACTAAATACATAATAACACTGTAATGACAGATCAAGCCAACCACATATACGTTCAAGTATATATGCACAAGCACGCTTATCAAGTCAGAACGTATAGATAACAAAATTGTACAACTATCATAAATACAATACACATATTCCGGTAAACTTGCACATATATACTTGATAATTTACTTAAATGTATGCCATTGACTTAAAATGTTGCAATACGAGAAAATTATTTTTTACTATCGTTAGAATTGTTCAGTTTTAACGTAAAATATGTTGTACTTCTTATGCCGTTCTAGTTTTCAAGACAAGGAACATGAATTTAAATTATACTCGTAAATCAAAAAAGATTTATTGCTAGAAGCTTTGAACACATTATTGCAAGTCCATGATCACCGCGCCAGCTAGCTAGAGAATACTAAATAGATAGTGCCGCAGGGTAAATATATAAATGCACGGACCGGTTTTTCGACTGTGAATACATTTTTAAATTTGCTGCATTGTAGCTTTACCATAAAGTAGATACATCATGTTGAAGAGAAATGTTACTATGACGGATAACCCGCTGCTGCCGAGAACCGTCAGAATCAGATACGTTCCGCATACCGCCGTTGATGAATGAAGTATGTTATAATCTGCAAAATCATTATTATTACTGTGAGTGTCCTTATGAATAGGTGAACGCCGTCATTTGCGTGTCATTTGCGTGTCAATCGAATTGAGATGTTCAAATAAATTACCGTAATTCCAGTAACCAATTGAGAGACCGCACGCTATGAAAAATAAATGTTGACGAATAGGATCTTTGCCGTAGAGTGTATACCTATGAAGAAGGGCAACAGGGAATCCTGAAATCAAATTACATAATTTCTTATTTTGACCCTCGATTATTGTAGCTCAACATTAGTTATTTCTATAATTTTCTTCGTCCTCCTCTTTACGTTTTCTCATTTGTATATCAATTTTTAATAAGAGCAGTAAATGTTAACGTTGCTATGTAAATTTTATATATAAGTATACACATAAAATTTATACATTGTGATTACTAAAGCCTCTAAAAATCTGATCAAAATTATTTATATCAATGTTATCATAAATTTTCTTTGGAATGATTTTAGAAAATTAAAATAATAGAAAAGCACATAGTATATATGATTAAACATATATATATATTACATATACATATATTAATATATGTATATAACAGCGCTATGTTGTGTACAGTAATAAATTACAAGAATAAACGGTACTTGTCGAGCTACTACATACTGATTAAGTGAGTTTTTAATCCATCAACTGATTAATCGTAGTATGCGCAAATGCAATTTTGCTTCGCAAAAACTGTATTTGTAGCTAATGTATATATCACGTATTTGAAGCACTTTTAAATATCTTCATTAAATATTTTATAATAGTAAATAAAACAGTATTTAATTTATTTAGGAAATTTAAAATTAACATGTCACAGATATTATATTTAATACATATAATTTTAATCAACTTTTTCTATTTGCATACATAAATGCAATAATTTGTGTATTTAATCAGAAGTAATAAACTGTATTTAAAAAATAACATTAAATATCACTTATTATCGCTTATTTTAAATGAGATCGATTACTTGGATAGAAACTGTACCCAAATAAAATAACAACAAACATGTGCCACTCTGTATATGGAGAAAAATATCTTCAAAATATAATATTCGAAAACTAGTAAACGCTATAGAATAAATAATATAGAAAATTGTCTATTTTCAATATTCGTTTTAAACAAAGAAAAATTGCTTTCGATGTTAGTTGTATAATTTTTTAGTATAATACAATAAAATCATTCTAATTATCACAATTTGACAATAGTAAAACAAAAAAATTAGAATTGTTGTGACATTATATTATTAAGACAGATATAATAAACCTATTCTTTATCAAAGAATTTTCAGAACTGATGCACCTGGTGCAATAAGTTAAAAGTAAAAAAATAGTTTATTTCACTTCATGTTATTGTGTCATATGCACATATGCACCAGTTCAGAGAGTTTATCGATAAAGAACAGACTTTAGAAAATGATGATTAAATACAAGTAACTTAATATAGTGAGCCTATTTTTAGAGAAATTTTATATTAATAACGCAAGTGTAAAAAGTAATATGTAATTATAAACTGTTACCTTTTTAAAAGTTGCATTTATATATATCTCAAATCTTAATTAAAAAATTTTTCCTTGTATAATGATACCTTATATATCACATTATGACTCTATACATTAATTATTAATATATCACATTATATTATGCTATATTATGATATTGTATAATATATATCATGCTATTATATTTTATCTTTTGTATGATATTACAATTATAATTATTACACACACACACACACACACCACACACATATATATACACATTTATATACATATATCATACATATGTCAGCCAATAATTGTTTCGTTTTTGGAACTCATTAAAACGCTCAAAATAGCTTTATCTTGTTCTCTGATAAATAGTTATCGTAGTTATAATTGGAAAATTTAAGATTATAGTAAAACTAAATTTTTATCAGATAAGTACGATGATAAAATCTGAAAGGTAATTTCCAAAGATAAAATTTTTCTCTTAATTTTTTTTATTTTACCACTTTTTGCTTAATTAAATTTGTTATTCGTAGACATGCCTAACTAGTTTCATGCTTGTATTCTTGCGCAATTTGTCTATTTAAATTCCGTCTCTTGCTCTACGCTTCAGAGCTCTACTTTTCTGAGCCTTTAGCCTTGAATTTATATCACATACGAAAATCTATAACATACGTACTATAACATTTTCGTGTGCTGCATTTTTCGAGAATAAGAGACCTCTGATATGTATTATGAAATTGTACGAAATTCCGGTCGAAATTATTCAATTATTATTCCCTATATTTCTACAATATTGTATAATATTTTCTTCAGAAAAAACGGAGTAATTCCGATCGGATTCATTCCAAATAATTCTATAAATGTCATAACGTGCCCTATGCCATTATTATTTTGCTACGATATCTTGAATCAAATTATCATTTTGTTACAAAGAGCCATTCTAGTACAATACAACTTTGCCTCTTTAAAAAAAATTTGTTTTTCATGACTCTCTTTGTAAATACTCGATTTGTTGCAATTAAAACTTATACCTAAGAAATAAAATTATTATTCTTCGTAATCACAACATCTTGAACACTATATTATGTATTTATTTTATAAAATATTTAATATGTTATGAAAAATAAATATACATGACTATTATATTTTTGAATTATGTTCTATTAAAAGTGAAATAGATAATTCGACTTTATTTTAAGACGAAATAGATCGTATCTCTTTTTTATGCAGTAAATTATAGCGTAAAGCAGTTATGTAACGTGACGCGGTCGTAAATAAACACAACATATGTATCTATCACCTGTATCTATCATGTTTATATATGTATACAGACATAAATATACTACACGTCTGCATTTTTTATTCCTTTATTCATCTCGGATTTCTTACACACACACACATACACATAATTTGATATTAACTATTTTCGTATTTTTTGCATTAACTAAATTCATATGATTATAATCACGTATTGCTGGAAAAAAGAAATATCGGCATTTACAGGCAAAGTATAAATTATACTCTTTATTTCCTGTATATGAAGAAAGAAAAGAATCTTGGAAAATAAAACGCGATTTTTGATGTTAAAACAAAATACAGAGGCCATGAGGTGCATTTCGTTATTCACTACTGATAATTCAATCAAGTACTGATAATTTATAGTTCGTGTGTACTATTTATCATGGAACAAGTTTCAGAATAAATTTCGATCGGAATTAAAAATCATTTATATTAGCCGTAAACTGTTAATTTATTTCGTAAGCTATAAGAAATGGACCATTCACAGTCAAATTTGAGAAGAATAATCAACTTTATTCTCCTCACATTCGACTGTAATTGGTCAATTTCTTAAGTTAACAGTTTACGGCTAGAATAAATGTGATACTTCATTTCCTTTTCCTTAGAAAACACAATAAAAATCTAATTAATTAATTCTAATCAGAATTTATTCTGATTACATTTAATTAATTAAATTTCTGTTGATTCTAATTAGAATCAATTAATTAGATTTCTATTGTGTTTTCTAAAGAAAATTACAATTAATTCTAATTACAACCCGAATTTTATATTACTTATGTATATTGCGTACCCAAGGAACACACCAATGAGAAAATTAAAATGACTTTATTTTGAGATCACGAAGGTTTGACTGTTTATGGACGTTAAAAAATTCAAATGAAGTTACTTTGATTTCTGTTGATGTTTATATATGTTTCTTGGATCGTAGTGAATAACAGAGAACGCAGCCGAAAACAGAATCCGCGCACATGCCTTTTTACGGGACACGGAAATGAGAACGAGAGGCTGATAGTGAACGCGTGTATTTTAACGATTAGATGAGCAACCTTCGCATAGAGGCAATTACGCCGTTATAATGTATCAACTATATGTACATACACGCTATAACGACGTAATATAGCGAAGCGAGGGATGTCCCCGAAGAGAACCACGAGGCTGTGAGGGGGAGGGAGGGGGGGGGAGGAGGGAAGGGGAACAAAGGAATACGGGGAGGGTAGTCGTACGTCGGCGATCGAGCGGAGTCATGAATGAACGCGGATTGATTTGTCCGGAGCAGTCCGGGAGTGAATAAAGAAATCTCGCAAGAATGGAGAAAGAGAGAAAAAGAGAACGGAAGATAGAAGACGAGGGTTTTCCGGAGGGATCCCATGGGGAGAACGAGTCGCCCTTTGTCGTAAAACGTAAACGTATGCAACACGAAGGAGAGAAGAAACGGTTAGGTTTACCTAGTAAAATTGAGATGAGGAGACGCAGTGCGGCTTCCGGAGCGCCCAGGAATGTCGACAGTCTCGCCAGCCCACCCGGGCTGTGCACCACGTTGCTCATGATCGACGATGGAGGAGAGAACAGCACGGACGACGACGACGACGACGACGACGGCAATGCTTGTCAGCACGTAGCGGCGTCGAGTGTACGCGGCAAATGCTATAGCATGGCCGCGTTGTTACGCGCGCGTGTCTCGTCTGCGTGTCGTACCTTTAATCAGCAGCGGCGATTGCCGCCAACTACCACCGTCACCACCGTCAACAACGCGCTAACCGTCACTGTACTCTCGCTATCGAGCTCTCTCGGCGCGGACTGCATGGAGCATGGAGCGCCCGCGATTAACCTTCACCACCGTCGTCGCCACCATCACCACGGACCGTCGCAGCGGCGCGGCGGCGGACGTGCGCGACGGCGGGGTGACGTGGGGTGACGACGCGACGCCGTTACCGGGACGACAGACGACGCGGTCCGAGAGAGCGTCTCGCATCGCGTCAATGGCTGGCATTCAGTAGAGAAAGCAGCCAGAATCGGACTACGCGTTGAAATGAATTGAGATTGCAGATTGAAAATTGAAATTTGACCAATAAGGACAAAGGAGTTTTATTAGCTCCTATTATTTTGATTAGCCAAAATTCAATCTTTCAATCGCAATCTTCAATGCGTAGCCTAATTCCGCCCTTATGACTGTTGTACAATTCTTTAATAATTGCTTTATATACATTTAGGAGGCTACATTCTAAGACATAACAAAATTATTTGTTTATTTATAAAACAACTATAATGTCTCGCAATAGAACTTGACATGAATCATCTTGAATATACAATATTTGAAGTATTCTTGTACAAATAAAATTGAGACTATCATTGTTGATTAAAATAATTCAAAATATATCTGTACATACATATAGTTCATATATATACTATATAATATTATTCGAGTAAATTTTCTTTGGAGAGGATATTTTGAAATGTAGTTTCAGATCTTCGGTGAGGAACTAATATCATATTACAAATTTTATAACAAATCTGTACGACGTATAATTTATAAATCATATGTTTAGATTAAATTAGAAAATGTATAGAACACACAGGACGTATCTTATTGTTTGTCGATAGATCTTATTGTTCTCCTTTTTTCAGATGGCAAAGTTTAAATGAATCTAGACTTTGTGTTGAACTTTTTATCACCGTTCGTGGACTTTGCATTGTAATGTATCATCGTTCGTGGGATACGAGCAATAAAAAAATTGTATATACATATAATAAAGATTTCAACTATTGATTAACAGCGAATTCGCAATTGGACGGTGCGTACTAATGCGTGTTAAAGCCGTTTACACGTCGATTTAAACAGAGTGTAAAAATGAAATACAAACATTTCGTATTATAAAATATTTTATGTTTTATACATGGCATGGATCATTTAAGGAATATTGCAGTAACATTACAATGTTACTGCAAACTATATTCTGTACTGCGTGATTGCGAACTAACAGCTCACGATAAAGTAATGTATTAAGAATTTCGTGATTTACATATATTTATATCGAATATATATCTTTTTGTATCAATTGTGTACGATGATTGTGCACCAATGCACATTGACAATGAGTGTATCCAATCGAATTCACTATAAAGCTATACATATATGATGACACGAGTTCAATTGGTTTAGGAGTTATTAAAGTCCTTTCGAAAGATTTGTTCTCAAATATATAAATAAGTTAATTAAAAAAATAATAGATAACTCAAAAATGTTATAAAAATGCTGTATAAAAATATATTTTAATTATTATTTAAATTATTATTCTATGTATTTAATATTATTTAATATTAAATTATAAACGGCAAAGTAAAACGGGTATTATATTTCGTTAGTTTCAACTTTAAAGTAATACGAAAATTTATGACGGTGAATAATATTTCTTTACCGTCATATACAATTAATCGTGATTGTTCCTTGAGAACACAAACACAATCTTTAAATATTCAGTATGTGTGTGTGTGTGTTGCATGACTATCTTTTAGATTACACAAGTCTATTGTTTAAAGCGGAATTTCTTACATTTTTTCCTTCTCTGTTCTTTTTCTTCCAACGTACATATGTCGCCCATACTGTAGTTTGCAGCAACATTGCCGCAATGTTTGCAGTATTATTGCAATATACTAGAATGTTGCAATGTTACTTTACAATATTGTTAAAATCTGTGCTGTATGGCTAATTCAATTTCCGTTTAATTGTACGTTTATTTTTAAATACGGCAAGTGCAACGTAAAGCTATAGAGGAATAGATCTCAGTCTGTAAACTCTCGATCATTCTTGATCGGTTCCAAGATCACGATCCAAATGATTTTGAAATATAGTACGAGCAACCGATGCCGAATGGCCTTTGCATATATTAAATGGGTCGAATGAGGCCAATCGAGGCTGCCAACGGGCCAACTAGGCCGACACAGACCGGCGCTTTCAAGTCAGAGCTGCGCGACCGCCAGGGATTTGGAGTCGCAAGCGACGATCTTTCATCTCAGCAAGGATCGATCGATCCAGCGGGTGTCGAGAGTACGAATAACTCTCGCGAGCGTTTACAGTGCCAAGGCATTGCACTGGCGGATTCACGGAGGAGCCATGGCGACCTTAAAGCTTCGAAAGCTTCATCTTTTTTAAAAATATTTATAACGAAATGTTATATAAATTTGTAACATTTTTTAAATGCTTAATCATAATTTTAATATTTAAAAAATTCCTAAGATATACAAAAACATAGATTTTATTATATTTTTCTTCTTTTGCGTTAATATAATTTTAAATATAAAATATTTTATAAATTTTACATTTAAATAATTATTTTTCAATGTAATAATTCAAATAATGATTTTATATTTTATATTAAAAAAATTTTGCTTGTGGTGCGCCAATGGTTTTCCCCTCCTTAACAAATTTTTGGACCCGCTAATGTGCCAAGGTCCAGTGAGAAATGACTCACCGAATTGATGTCAAATCAAGATCGGTTATTATTTTGATGTTAATTCGATGTCAAGTTTATAATATTATAATTGACGACTATTTCTCGCTAGGTACACTAAAAAAAAACTAAATTTTAATATATATTTATTTGTATATATATATATATATAGTTCGAATTAAATATTCACCAAATATAAACATTTATTTGATACAAAAACCATTAATTATATAACTTAATTAATTTTTTTATTTGTAAATATTTTTATTTGTATAAATATTTACTTTAAAGAGAGCCTCTTTCACCAACCTCTGATTAAGTTAATCAATAATTAACTCGCTGAAGTGCCAACAGCGGTTTAATTTATCAGAATTAACTTCTGCTCTTTCGTCCTCTTTGGAGACAAATTATGTTTAATTCTCACGTTGACGATCATGATGATTGAGTTAATCATCAATTAAAATTAATCGGAACTGAAAGAAGGCCTCAGTATACTATTCAAAGAAATGTGTATATTAAGATTCAACAATTCTTTTTCAATATAAATAGTATTTTCTTATTTCATTTCGCGCACGTTAGTATAAGTCATTATGCAGCATACAAAGTCGCGATTGAATTATAGTAAGCAGAAATTCGATCAAACACTTGCAAAATTGTGATTTTTTCGCGAATACTCTTCCGCGAGTTATTGATTTAGCATATATACAAGTTTACGTGGAAGATTTAGAAACCGAACGGATGAATACTTTGAGTCGGTAACTAGAGATAACGGTGATTGCACTTTCTCTGGAAATGTAGGCACAGTGAAACGCGGACGAGTGTTTTTCTCTATAATCACTTTCGCTCCCTCTTCTTCTCATTGTCCGGTGAAATCATACGATAAATCGTTCCGATAGGAGAGACGAGTGAAAGAGCGATTGTTTTCGACAATAGATATAAAAACACGACACTATATTAGTCAGACTTGTTTTCAATCAAGATTAAAATGGAAAACTATGTAAAAAAATCCTCTGCCTCTCACAATTTTTATAATATACAAAATAATTAACAGTTTCTAATTTTAAAACCAATAGTAATAATAGAAATAAAAATCGGTATGGTATTATTACTGGACATTAACATCAAACAATTATAAGAGAAAAATATATAACACGAAATATAAACATAACATACAATTCAAACGAGAAAGGAATAATGCACGTAAATCACTAACGTATACATGATTAAGTACACTATACGTATGCAATTATGTATATAAATAATGTATGTGTATAAATATGAATTAATGTACACAGTTGTGTATATTGTGTTACTGTATACATTAATTTATGTATATTATTAATTACCCACCACACCTAGGCAAAAAAAATAAGTCACGATAATATCAAAATGACATTAAAAATGTACATATATAAAATATAAATAATTAAAAAATAATTTTTTCAGTGAGCATTTTAGGGCCAATTTGGCATTATTTTTATATGATGACGACTTACGAATTATGTTCTGCTTGAATAATAATTTTAATTATGATTAATTAAAATTATGTTATTATGAACATAAATTTATATATACGTATACATGTATATTATTATTTCGTTAATGTAATTTTATCAATATATATAGAAGATACCTTATTTTATTTTAAATAATTAATTTTTCCCGGAATTATTAATACAAAAAAAATTTCAGATAAAAAAATGGAACAGTTTCAAAGAAAATGTATTTTGGTCACCTTGTATTCTTTTTAGGTGGAAACGCCCAAAAGATATGAAGGTCATCTCCACTGTTTTAAATGGAATTATGTAATTTTTTTACATGATATATTCTAATTATTTGCATATACAATATATATACGAGTGCTAAACTGCGGGCTTTTTAGTAACGAAACGCACTTAATATATTGAATAAAATGGAACACTATATATCACAGATACTACGCCCAAAAACCGTATTGTTTATTATATCGGTATTCAATAATAGCAGCAGTAGTAGCCATATATAATATATAAATTATCGGAAAATTGGAGCTAAAAAATATTAAATTTTTAATATTTATTGGAAAAGGCAAATATTTATCAAATGTAAATATATATTTATTTGCTATATATATAAAAATCAGTAATTTTAACTACCATTTTTTGTTGAATAAATATTTATTTACTCTACATAAGTTTTTATTTGTTACTAAATATTCAAAGAAACATGTATTAAGTTTAAAAAGAAAATTTTTTAGTGTGCATTTATTGCTGATATTAAAAATCGAAATGTTAGGTTTAATACTGACATTCGTCATAGTATCAGAATAATAAAGACTATTTTAGTAACGTTATTTTATATATAAAATAGAAATCGCCGCGAGATACTATATGTATGCATACAACGGTCAGTAAAATGATCTTGATGTTCAATCCTTGGTTGTGGGATGGATATACGGAAAGGAGAAATAATAACAGAACGTTCTGCGTTGATCATTTCAGTTCGTCTTATTTCGCGAAATAAACTTAGGTAATATCATAGCGTAGCATCGCGGGTACGCGCGCGTTATGCACACCCGTGCGTTCATTTTGTAAACACGTACGTGTCTATCACAGAATAAATATGGTCGGATGACCCGCGACACGATGGAAAATAATGCGCGATCGCTTCGTTCGCGAGGTACTTTTACTATCTCTTACGCTTTACGCAATCGCCGCAGCTACGCACACGCATACACACACGGAACTCCTCCCGTTTGCGTGAAATTATACGTCGCGGCTCATTTTCCCACGCGTGCAACGTCTACTCCCCCATTGTGGTTCGTCGCGATTCTACACTTTCACGTACTGAGAAAGTGCCCGGGGAGGAAACATCACCTCTTTCTTCTAATGCTTTAATTATTCGAAATGCTTTGCAAACAAACTCGATCGATTCATTTACAGAAAGAAACAGCTAGAATGTCCAAGTCACAGCAAGTATTGTTAGAAAAATATCAAATTGATATGAAATCAAAATCGTAGAACAGAACTACAATAATATTGCACGAATAATAATTTACGTTTTTATAAGGAGAAAGTCCCTTATCTTTGCAATTCTCAAATACATATAATAACGAAAAATTTATAAAATATATTTTTTTTACGAATTTTTTTAGCATCAATTAATTTTAATATCTTGTTACTTCATGTATAAAAGTATAGAATTAAAATTATTGAAAAATTAAAAAATTATTTCACAAGACATTTTATACTTTATCGAGATAACATTTAAAATACTTCTCTCTCCCGTAAAGTAACGAATATATTGTAGCTTTATGTTAATACTCCCATATTCGGAATAAAAACAAATCATACAGTTTCAATGGATATAAAAAATATTGCGGTTAATTTAAAATAGCAGATACTTATGACGTAACTACGTAACTTATGAAAAGTGCATGCGATAAAATTTACACGTATTATATTTCCTTGCTTTAAAAGGTCAAATTTTTTGTTCGAAATATTTGATTTAAAATGTTTCATTCTACTTAATATATCTGGGAGTTCTTTTCCGAGGCTTTCTCCTTACTATTTTCTGCTTCAACGATTTTCGCGTAAATGTGTTTAATGAACATCAATAGAGTAGCTCTTAAGTAACACATTCATGTATTTCATTAAGATTAAGTTAGTCTAATAAATTTTCCTTCTCTCTCTTTCGTCAAAGTTGGCACTTGTAACGTTTTCTCGGATGCAACAGATTGATACTAGCTTTACTACGCAGTGTCTTGCAACTAACAAATATGCCCTCAAGCGTAAAAAGATCAGTCTGTTATTTGTATCGAATCGAATCCTTTTGATCTTTAACTTTTTAAATCTTGCATTAAGGTACTAGACGCAGTTTTAAAATTCCACCTCTGTGTGGTCGAGCTTACAAAAGCAAACTATAAGAAAAGCGTTGTAAAAATAATATCACAGGCCAGTCCGAGTTAGTCGCTTACATGTGTCTTATTTGTTTATACAGAGAGTCGTCTTAAATTATACATTCACTTAGCGCATTGCATTACGAGAGCGAGAGGAAAAGTTGCATGGAGTCTTTATCTGCATGTTTTAATTATAAGAGCTATTTGTGTTCACGCGTATAGTTTATTACTTATATCCGCGCGCCCATGCATTTGAATCAATAACGATAATCTCAACTGTAAAGCTGTCACAACCACGTAATGGTCGAGTTATCGAACCGTCAAGTTATGTTACGAGCAATTGAGCGATCAAAAACAGAACGGCGGAGAACGCGAATCTTTAACTTATCTCTCGCGATGCGAGATATATCAGATATACATATGTGACTTAATTCTTCGTAACCTTTACACAAATTTAATATTGGAAGGTAAATTACTTTATGAATAATTATTAAAATACTTAGAAATAAACATCAAATCTTATAGGACCGTGAGAATTTAAATCAATAAAAACCGATGAACGTGCCGTAATGGGTTTATAAAAATAAATTTGAATATTAAAAGCACCGTTATCCCCAATGTTTTAATATTCAAAATAAATAATTAATTATTACCTTGGTATATAATTTTCTCGATCTTTTACACACGATAGGTCATTCGTGTCTCGAGTTTCATTACTTTAACAAATATATAACAATCATTATATGATCTTCGTGCGTATATATTTTTAGAAAATAAGATTGTAAGGTTGTGTACTTAAAAAAAAAATGTTAATAAATATTAATTATAATTACTTGACGAGTCATGTTTTTCGAAGAAAAATATACAGGACACGAATGACCCAATCATGTACACTAATTGTAAAAGTTAAATTAGTCAGTATTTTTTAAATTGGATTTTTTTTATAAGAAGAAACACATCGCAAGACTTGTCCTTTCTCCTCGTATGTGCTATAAGCTCACACTTATTTTTCCACGCAGTTAAATTATAAATATATTTGCGGAATACCGCCAATGTACCGACGAACATATATACGTATATAACATCGCTGCAAACGTAATATACAATAAATTACTTGACGAAACTTCTATTTCACCGTGTCACGAAACAGCAGGTGTGTATGTGCGTGATAACACGCGTTCACTAAATCACATATAATATGTATTTATACGTGAATGTTTCTCTCTCTTTCTTTCGTTTTGCCTCATTACATATATACAGGTAGTCGTACATCATCGCGTACATTTATCCCGTTAATAATGCAACCCGTTTTTTTCTCTAGGCCGTGACTGTTCCTATTATAATATCCCCCAACGTATATAGACTCTTTATAGTTTCTTATCTCAAATAGGCTCTTTTATATATATCTTTCCTTATATTCATCAAATATACGTAAACAGGTAAACATTTGATTTTTTGCCTTACATGCTATAGTACGCGAATCATGCGTGATAAATACTTTCCTCTTGTATATGTGGTCTTTTTGTCATCAGTGTATGTTTTCTGTAAAGCGTCATTTGCGGAAGGAGAAATTTTACTTTCGCTCCGTGTGATCGTGCCATTTCCATTATGGCTTTATATATGTATAATATATTTTGATTGTATTACAGACACTTTGACTCTCTTTCTTTCTTTGTCTTTTGAACTATAAAAATACAATGTAATTCCTAAAAGCCAATATCTCCGAGCAACTAAACTTTGCAAGAGAGGACACGAAATCTGATCGATGATTTCAACATGTCTTACAATTTTGTCATAATCATTATTCGGCTATTTTATGCTATTATATATTTTTATTTTCATAATATTGAAACGGTATTTAAATTTAATAAATAAAAAAGCTTATAAACGTATACAAAAAATGTTTTCTAATATGATTTTATGAATTTTTTCATAGAAAATTAAAAAATAACGATGAATTTTCTTTCTACAAAAATTAATAAAACGCAAAATATGATAAGGATTGAGATAAAACAAGATAAGACATTGCGAATAAAATTTTTAAATCGCCAATTATCGAATCATTGTCACTTATGAATATAAAGATTTATTTGTATATTTCTTACTTTCAACATTCAATAGATATTAGTCCCCTGTCACGAAAAGTACAAACATAGTGTCCATATTTGTGTATGTGTAGAGTGTATATAATAGATATATCTGTATAATATAGATATACATGTGTACGTGTGTACATATATATGTATCTTCTCATTTAAAAATCATTTGTCTGTTCAACATCTTTTTAAAAATATAATGAGATTTTAGCTCACGTATTCTATACGTTAGTTATCTAGTCATATTTTTCTATATAATCGCGATTACTATTATTTAAAATTAAAATATAATTTTTAAAATTCGCATATTTAAACCACAGAAATCTTTTTTCCCGTTGGAGCCTTATCTTTGGAACTTTATTAGGACTAAATATAAGAGCCCCTTTTATTTATATATATATATAGTATCAGAAATTTAATAATTATTTCGATTGGTACATTAAAATTCTGTCTCTATAACAATGTGCGTCGCGGAGAATTAATTAATCGTCTTCAGTCGTGAATCTCAAGCTCATTGTGCACACGATTAACTTGAAGGATTATAATTTTACTCTGAATATTTTTTTGTAAATTTACGTGCGACAAACATTCATAAATCTATATATTTTACTAAACGGGGCACAAAGAGAACGATTATATATAATATCTATTGCCAATTTTTTTGGATTTCTCGCTCGTAAGCTAAATTCCATATTGCATTGATTTTATATTGCGATAATTATGCGTTTGAGATACGATTGCAAAATCATACCGCGTCAATATTATGGAATGGAATCGCGTGGAAGGAACAATCATATTATCTAACATATCATATATAAATACTCCCGATTATTAACGTAAATAATAACATTCTTTTTTCTATAAATTTACGCCTCACATATTTAATACTATAATAAAGTCTATTTTGGAGCATAAAATGTTTTCACAATGTGAGATCTATCGTTTAGGACGTTACAATATAACGTCTATTTTCTATAAACTCAATAATATCGCTATTTTTTTAAAACTTGATTTGCATAATTTTATTTTTCGTGTAACGACGATATTATAATCTTTTCAACGATATATTTTTTCCTATATAAAGTTCTGCTTTATTTAATCTTGTAAAATCTTTCAACTCTTTTTTTCGCAAGTTTGTGATATAGAAAATTCACGTTTCAAGGTTTTCGAAATTATGTATCGAATATATTGCATTAAAATATTGATGAGCCGATATCAAATCTCAATATTTCAATTTGGTACTATCATGCGTATACATAATGTAAGTACTGTGTCATCTTATTTTACCCGTTTGACAATTTAAACGACGCCTGCGTTATTTATCCTGTGACATTTATAATCATGTTATACTTTCATTCAGCAATTTGGCAGATTAAAAGTTTAAACGCAACTAAAAGTTTACCGTACTCATCCGTTAATCTTAGATCCCGCATTCCGAGAGAACAGAGTTGTCGGTGGGCATTGTGGTCGCGCCAAGATGCAGCGTCGTTGTCGAATTGTCGACGCAATACGGCATTACCTTGCCGTGAAAGCAGGTACCAGAGCAAGTGTTGGTTATAATCAGTAAAAGGCCCGAGAGTGCTGCCAGAATACCGGCAGTCATCAGGCCGAGCGCCGGAAGCTTCTTGGACGAAAAGACCGATCCCTCTTCGAGCTTGAGATAACAGAGACCGGGTAAAATGTAAGCGAGCGGCACCGCGGCGAGAATTCCATTCAACTCGAGAACGATGCCGAGGCAATCCGTCAACATGGAGATCAAGTACGCCATACATATTATCGTCAAGGTGATTATCAGGTACTCGCGGTCCGAATTAGGCACGTAAGCCTCATGTCCCTCCAATTCGTCCGTGCCTTTTATTGCTGTCATGAGTACCTGAATCGATAATAAATCGCGATCGTAATAATTCTTGCAAACGCTCCGATTTACAAGAGTTTACAAGAATAAGATTTACAGAAATTGTCCTTATAAAAAGAACTCCATATTAATTACATGGATGTTTAAATATCAACAAGACTTTTTTTTACGTGAATTATTACAAATCAATGTTGTGGTAGATGCAAATCTTAATACTGGATCCTTTAATATTAGAAGGTAATGATTAATTATTTATGTTGAGTATTAAAAGCACAGTTGCTCACTGCTTGTAAAACGCAAAATAAATAATTAATTACTATCTTTCAGTATCAAATTGGCCAGATTGCACAGTAAGAAGAGCATTAAAGGCATTACCTCGCGCGTAACGAAGCACTCGATGGGGAAGGTAAGCAGTATGGTGCCGCTAAACATCACCCTGGCGAAATTCATCAGATCGTCATCCCAGCAGTAATTCTCCATGAGATCGCCCTGAACATATGACGTGAAGGTCGCGTAACCGGCGATCCCGAAAGCCGCGGCGATTAGGAAAGACGTAAAGAGAGACCAATGTGTCACGATATCCCACTTCTCTTGGGTCGCTCTTTCAATTGAGCTGTAAATCAGGAAGGTATTGTGATGGCACATGAAGGCGAACGCCATTATACCGATAGATGGAACGATCCCCGGGAAATTGGCGAACCTCCAGCTGTCCTTCTGACTCGGACTGTAATCAATCGTCATCTATGATTACATATTGAAATTTTACAGAAGGTATTAATAAACAGACGAAAATCTTGCTTACACCAAGGCAGACATTGTGTCCATCCGGATGAAGATGGCGAGGAGAATGAACCCAACGCAAACTAGAGAGAGAAAGGAGATTTTTGCTAATCGTGCGACGTTTCTGTAGAGACAAAGCGGGACGGTGATGCATAAAGTTGCTAGGAGAATGACGACTTGTCGATGAGCGAGAATGTTCGTCTCATTCATTCCCGTTACTCTTATTAGAACCTTAGTCACCGTATCACCGACGACGACATTGTACGAAACCATTGCTGTAACATTAATATAAAGACGTTTCATAATTGCGTGTTGATTGACGACTGCTATATCATTCCTCTACGTTAAAAATTACACAACTAAAGAAAAAAGAATTTAGAAAAAAAGAAAGGAAAACTATTTTTTAGTTTGATAAAAAATAATTAATCTAGTAGTATCGACAAAAAGAATACATTTGCAATTTTTTCATTTTTGTTTCACAATCCAAAAAACATTTTTAATATGACCAATTTTATTACTTTTTTCAAAAATCACCCCTTTTTGTGGCGATTTTTTTATAAAGTTAAATTAATTCATTTTTATAATTGCTAAAATAATGTTTATCTAACTGATTCATGGTGATAATTCGAAAGTCATATGTTGAGTTATGTCACGGTCGATACAAAAGCCGACACAGATAGACAAATATCATTATATTATTTATCACTTAAGTTTTGTGGAATAGTATTTATTTAAACACTTGTAACACATTCTAGAGAATACGAACTACTAGTATTGTAATATTACGTCAAATTATAATTTCTCACTAAACATATAAATGTAATATAATATAACGCGCGTTGTACATAACACAATTACATTGTTGAATAGGGAATAATAACATTGATGTAATGTTACGGTTAGTTTATGTTCTGTGGAGTACATACCTATGAACGGATAGAGTAACTGCAATATCGTGAGAATGTAGAAACCGACGCGGCCGAAACTCGCTCGCATCAGACCCTGGTAACTCATCTCGCCGCAAATACGCCCGCTTCGTACCATGAGAATTAACGAATAGTCGGTCAACGATGCTACTAAAATTAACAGGGCGATGCCGAGACCGAAGCCGGCTTGATGCAGAGCGTACGGTATTCCTGAAAAATTAACATTAATTTAGTCGCCGTACTTTAAGGGACGGGCTTCGACAGAATATATCAAACGGATTTCTTTTATCTCCTCCGCGATCATTCTGGAAATCGCGGTCTCAAAACTATCATTCTTTACATTTACCGATGACTCCGCTGCCGATGATGGAATTGATGAAATTGAAACTCGCGAGCGGCAGGCTGCTAAATTTGCTGGACTTGTCTTCTACTTCTTCATCCTACAATATGCGTCGACATTAGAACGAATGCTTTTGTTTACATTAATGAGCGTTGGAAAAGAGCGTCAACAGAGAGTTTCGTGATTACGTTAATTAAACGTCACATTGTGTATTCAGACTCGTACCTGCGAATATTTTATGAGCACATTTTCATGCTGATGAATATTAACGGCACGAGCAAGCGAAAATGTCATCCAGAGAGAGGCGCATAATAAAAATACGTGAGTTGATGATAAATTAGTTGGCAAGCAGGAGCTAAACGATTTACACGATCACAGTCAACGGAATAATTTGGAGCGATACCGCGAAAGCGAAGTAGAGGGGCATCGTGATAAAAAAGCACTCCTTGCAAGCGGGAATGATAGCGCATGTTTATATGTCAGGTCGAAGGCCAATGGCCGTGACAAATTGACGAATTGAGCGCGAAAGAGTGCATCGTCCTGTCGGAACAACATTACGCGGGACCAATCGATAGGCCAATATCAGCGAAGCTACTTGGGAAATTTCTGCTGCATGCCAATTAATTCGCTTTGTTGTTCGTGAGAGTCTACTGTAGATTTGCAAATTACAACGTAATGAATCACTGAGTCCGTAGCGATTAATTTGCTCGTATAGTTCCATAATAAGAGCGAAATGAAACGGGAGAAAGAAAGCGAAACAGTATAGAAAGATATAGCGAAATAATTTCTACAGTTAATTCACAGAAAGAAAGATTTTGATGAACTTTGCTATCTAAAAATTTAGTTAATCGATATGAAAATAATTTTGTTTGGACTATCAAAATAATTATATGTACAACATTCGAATAAGTTGCTAGAATATTCGAACTGTTTGCAGCATTGTCATCAACGTTTAAGTGCTCTGCGTTGTATACTCATGCAAAGAAAGAACGAGTTTACTGAAGTATCTAAAAATTTAACCAAATACAAATCCGAAAGCAATTTTATCGGATTGTCAAAATAATCAAGCAGGACTGGTTCACAAAACTGGTCACAAAACTGGTCACAAAACTGGTTGCTAAAATGCCAAAACTTTTCGCAGCTCTTATGCTCTTTATGCTTGAGCATCCTGTATATAATTACTTTAACCGTCCAACAAAATTATTTTCAGATTTGTATCTAACTAGAATAAATTTATTACTTCAGCTTGCCAAACGGCATCGCCAAAAAGGGATTTGATTTAAGATTCATATCTAATCAAATTTTAGATATTTCAGCAAATGTATGGATATACAGTTCTTACCCTAACTAATCGTCTCATGTCATCGTAGGATTCGTCCGATGCGATGCTGCCGATCTGTTGAATTTTTGAAACAATGCATTAGAGACAACCGTTTGCGGTTTTTAAAACGTAATCGATTTCTCTTTCGCTCGCATATCGAAGAAAAAAAATCCAAAAGGGTAACGCGCTTTTCTCTCATTTCTCTCGTCCGTCGCTCGCACTTTCCCTCGTTCACAGGATACTCATGCATCCGTACGAGTACACTGTATAATTGACAATAGTCCCAGACGGATATATAATAGCGCTTTGCGAAAGAAAAAAACAGCGCGGGAGAAATCACGGAGGCATTGATTGAAATGAGCGCGTATATCGGGCGAAATGTCATCGCAGAAATTTCTCATCGCGGATGGAATTGTTAAGGGACTCTCCCTCTCTCTCTCGCTCTCTCTTTCTCTCCCTTGCTCTCCTCCCTCTTCTTTTCAAGATGACGGAAACTTCAATCTCGAAGATATCAGAACCGCTTGTAAGAAGAGGAGCCGTAATTGCGCGTTTCTGTTCGCGCGATTACAAGCAGGAGAGAATCGAGAGAAAATCGCGCGAAACGGAATAAAGATTACGACTTTCCTGCGCTTAAAACCGTGCGGATTAAGAGCAGATATAGAATTAACGAGGTAGCGAAAGTGGCGTGTAGTAACTTTCTCGTAAACTTTTTACGTGGTAAAACTGAGAGGATATTCGCGATTCTCCAACGAGTTGTTCGTAAAATTAGTTTGCAAATCACACAACGGGGTTACTCGATAGTTGTGCAGCGACTATATCTACTTTTCAGTTGAGACCAACTAAAGCCGATTCTATAATAGGCAGTAGCAGTAATGGATTAAAGAATAGACGTAGAAATCAACAAATCACAGTCGAATGTGAGGAGGATAATTAACTATCATTGGTCGATTTCTACGCCTACTCCTTAATCCAGTACTGCTACTGCCCATTGTAGAATGGGCTTAAAAGTAACATATCTATGCTATAATTCCGCACTTATAAATGTAATATAAGTTCAGGGTTGGGGCGATGTTACTCCATTCCTACTAACTTTACCCTCGGTTTAACTTACTCTTCGTTTTTTTCTAATTTTTACAAAAGGAGATCCCGAAGTAGTCCTCATCGATTTTAATGAAATTTGGCATCTTGAATATGAATAAGTTCTTCAATATAAATCACCCTCCATTTGGGCGTAGACGGTCTACCATTTCCGAGATATTCAATTTTCAATATTAAATTTGATAATGGCATTGCCTTTAGGGTGGATCCAAATCTAAACAGAAAAGCAGCAGCCAATCAGAACTCTCGCTGTTTTTGGCTTTCTGCAGCTTTCTATACTGCTTACTACCAGCGCAAGTTTTAATTGACTGCTGCTTTCCTGCTTTCTCTAAAAGTATAAATTCTTTAAAAGTATAAATTCTCAAATAATACAACATAATACCGAATCTTATAAAATAGTGAATTTAATTGTTGCACTCTTCTCATAGCTACATTACATGAGATGTTTGCGATGTTGCTGATAATTAACATTTTGATAATATCTTATTCTCCACAATTGAATGATGAAAATCCACGGGTTACATTACTTTGATGGTGTATACAATCAAAGATACAATCAATAGATACATATAGATACAATCAAAGGCTTAATATATTGTAAAACAGCAACATTATGAAGTTATATCCAATAATTTCGTCAGTGTTTTATTAAGAACAAATTAAGTCGAGACAATGCGTTCAGATATGAAAAACGATGTTGTTGAGTCACTAAAAACTTAAAAACGTTTAACGTTTAATGCATTGTCTCGACTTAATTTATTCTTAACACTGACGAAATTATTGGATATAACTTCATAATGTTTTACAATATATTAAGCCTTTGATTGTATCTCTACACCATCAAAGTAATGTAACCCGTGGATTTTCATCATTCAATTGTGTATATAATATATCTACATTATTATCCATAATATCTACATTATTTTACAGACTTGAGTTTAAATCACATTAGTAATTAATTTTTTTCTGTTTTTTATACGATAATGTTTTACGATAAAAATAATTGTTAATATAAAAAATTCGTTGCTAATGTAATTTGAATTCGAGTCTGTAAATTGAGAAGCTGTTACCATATCTACTATGCTAAAATAATACTTAAATATAAATGTTCTAATAAACTAAAGAAAATATTTTTTATCAAAAAAATTTAATATTAAAATATCTCTCTCTCAGAAATGGTAGACTGTCTACACTCAAATAAAAGGTGATATTCAAAAAAACGTACTCTATAATCCTATTAAATTTCGTTTGAAATCAGTGAGGGCCACTTTGAAGCCTCTCTTTGTTAGAATTTTAAAAAAATGAAGAATTAGTTGAATCAAGATTAAAATTAAATTGTGTGTAGGTACATTGATAGAAAAACGAGCATAATATATAAAAGCAGCACGTTACCGTTACTGATTTGTTACTTCTTCGTTACTTTTTTTTATAATATTAAAGTAAAATATTTTAAAAAATTACATTATATATATATATATGTATATTTAATAATCAATATTAAATGTAAAAATATCAATATGCATTAAAACTTGAAGTTCTATTTATTCCTATAGTAAGTTTTTTTCTTTATATTAAATTTATATATGTATCTAGTAAATCTAGAGACTCTTTTATATTAATATTTTTATTTTTTTAACAAATGCATATCTTTATAAGGAAATTAGATTATAATACACAAACGCAGATTTTACAAACATTGTTTTTAAATACTAATATCGTTATTAAGAATTTACCCTAATACTCACTGTCAATATTGAAAATTTATAATTCATACATACATGTATACTATATATGTATTTTTCAGTATGTAATAGTAGTGACTATCGGCAGCCTAAGATGAAGTAAAAAACATTTATCGATATATAAATTTCTATTATAAAATATTTTAATCATTAAAAAAATTTTATTCAACAGTTAAAGGTAATAAGGGATTAAAGTAACAATAAAAGTAACGGCTGAATTTATCACTGTTATTGTAATAACGTTACCATTACAAAAAAAAGAAAGGATCGTTACCGAAAAAGGTAACGAAAATGATAACAGCGTTACAAATAACTGAAATAACGCGTTACCTCCCAACTTTGAATAAAACATATGGTGTTACACAACAGTTATATTGTTGAATGCGAAATTATAACACAGATGTTATGTTACTTTTAGTTTGTGTCGACTGGGACTAGAAGAGAGATCTCGAGAGATACGTTTATTTTCTAAACAAATTTTCCTCTAGTACGCGAAAAAATATTGTATAATACAAGTAACATAAAAATATATTTTACTTTGCAGCATATGTTTCTGGTGAAAACTGATAGCGAATTCGGCTAGATACATTAATGCATATTTAAAATCGTTGTACATTAATTTAATCTGATTATGAGCGTACAAGTAAAAAATGTAAATATTTCAAATTACGAATATAGTTTACTCACAATAAAATGTTGATTTCATAATTTAATCCGTTTTTACATTTTTCTTGAACATACGTCTTTACGTCAATTTGTACTACATATCTAACCAAACCGCTACGACAACTAATTATTTTTGCTTGGATTAGCAAAAATTATAATACATTCTACATATTGCGAAATGTTATGCAGATATTTTATATCACGCTATGAACATATAGAAGCTTACAGTGTAATCAAACAAAAAACCTATGCTCTCATCAATCAATCTTGTATTATATGTAAAAAAAAATATTTCATCTATATCAATATTTATAGTTTTCATTACAAAAAGTACGTTTAATTTACGTAAAAGCAATTTAGGTTGTAAGACCTCTCTTTCACTTTACGGGAACTTGGACATTTTAAATTGCAAAATATTTAAATAAACCTTCTGTAAAACGTAACATCTGTGAATAAAAGTACCATAATTTTTGTACATTCCAGTTAAATTAAATTCCGTCGATAAATTCCAGGATGTCAAAAACTTATTGTAATTTTTATTCTATTTTATTCGCGTAGCAAATCTTGATAAGACGTAAGAAAAAAAAGACGTTAGGAAGAAAGAACACAAAAAAAAAAGAGATGCAAAACGTTCTCTTCTCGTCGTAACGCGGTTTAGTGATCTGCATACATCTGCATATCGTTTCGCCGGCAACAATTTTGTTCGCTCGTAAAAAAAGCAAAATGGGAACGTGTTCGGTTGACGCGGAAGACCATGTCCCGTTGAATAGAACAAGATAGAGACGGTTTACTCACATCCTCGAAGTTCTCTCTCGCATCCAGGATGTAGCTCTTCTCGTTGACATCGGACACGGCGTGAACCATCCTGATCTTGTGATCAGGATCCTTTTGCGATGAAGACGATCTAACGGGAGAAATGATAGCGCGAAAAAAACTAGTGCGAAACTTAAAGGGAGGAAACGAGGCTCGCGGACAGGTCCGTAGACGTCTGAAGTTCCGGCCTATCTTCTGCCCCTTCTTCAGTTTCTCGCTTCTCGTCTTTCCCCTCTGGCTATCCGTTCTCCCTCTCTTGTATACTATCTCGATCCGCTTCCCTTATTCTATCCCTCTACTCACGCACGCGCGTACACATATTTTCACCGATTTCTCCCTCCCTGCGAGCCTCAATCACACCCCATCATCCTCCCTAGTTTTCATCCTCTCTCTCTCTCTCTCTCTCTCTCTCTCTCTCTCTTCTGTTTTCCGTAAACCGGGAAACGCCAGGCTTGCATCTTCTTCGTCTAGCCTATGTACGCCTACGTATGCACACCCCTCATACCCTCTCTTCCGCCCCCTTCATTCATCTATCTCGTCCCACCCTCGTCGCAGCCTCCCAGCTTTCTCCCCCGGTTAACCGGTCGCGTCCTATTTCCTTTCTATCTCTCGTGCTTTCCCTTCATCGAGATATCGAAATACGGGAACGACTGGCAGCCGGGTTTATTGATTCCGCGACGTATATATCTTCTCTGTCGGTGATTCCAGTTTTCACCGGAACTTCATTTCGCGTGCAGGACTCATCCTGCATTTTATTTTTTATAAAATATGTAAGCCGCGCGCGCACGAGATCCGCATCAGATCGTTACATTATGCAGATTTAACATAAGCTCGATACTTCGCTGTTTGCAAACAAATAAGTCCAATGTATTACAAAAATTGGATCTTCCAGTTCTAATATATAATAATTTATCAGCTGATTAGTTTTTTATCAATTTTTTAAATTACATATCAACAGCATACATTCATACGAGATTTCCTCTAATGCTAAATTTCTACCAATGTGAATTAATTTTAATCTTAATTTAATTTACATATCTTATTCAAGTACTAAGAATTGAAAAAATATAAAGAGTAAATTAAACCAAGATTAAAATTAATTTACATGGATAAAAATGCACAGAATTATAAACACTAACGTCTCCGTGTGGGTAACATATAATCAAAGATCTTGAACACGCTATTAAGTCTCACGGCAGCTTTTAGATATATTTACAATTCTATATTACATTTTTACAAATTTAAACAACAATTTCACATTATAGATTCTCAAGAGAGAATCTGTCGCAGAATATAATTATTTGATTGTTCGTTACCGAGACCGCTGTCGAGACAACGCATGAAAATAGTTTTAAATTCTTAGTTACATTTTATACATAATTTTAATATAGGAACAGAAACGAGAACGTGTTAGTTATGAGCTTCAGCCGCTGCCAATTGTTAACTTCTATCACACATTTTCAGTATTATTTTAAACGAAAAGATAGTTTGCTGTAACCGCTCTGGATATATACGCGCATTTTTTTTATACCTATCTTAATTTTAATAAATGTTTCATGCCTCAATTCCATTTAAAATCTTTTCGATACACATTTTACATGAATTTATTTTGGTTATTGATGTCTTGCATTTCGAACGTTAAAAATAAATGAAAATACTATTACGTTTCTGTATATGCGATAATAATGTGTTGACTTAAATAGTGCCTTTATTTTGTTAGATTTGTTGTTGCAGAGAAATCAAACTCACAGTTAAGCAAGACATAAAATTCTTATTTAAATAAACAGTCACACATTCGGAAAGCGAGAAATTAAAAAAATATATTTAATTTCTTGCAGCGTAATTGGCTAAAAGTAACAATGGACTGTATTTGAGATTAATACAGTATATATCATGCAGTAATGAAGACAAACAGAATTACGTCAATTTAAAAAATGTTTGAAAAAATACTTTTAATATTACACATTGTGCCATACTTGAGAACATTAATTAAAATTTTAATGTTTTAAAAACTATTATAGATTTTAATACTAAGATTTTCATCGTCAAATAATATCAGGTGTTACTAATGGGTATTAAGATGGATTTAAAAATCTTGTATACATATAACTTATATCACACAAAAAAATCTAAATATAATTTAAAGAATGATTCACGTTTGTCGATATATAAATCTTTTGTTATTGTTCGATTCGTGTCTCTTTCAAAATACCTCCTTTTTCTGTGATTACACCAAACAGCAGTAGAAGTTCCATTGAAGACACTATCATTTAAATAATAAAAGCTGCGTATTTTATCTTACACAATGTACATTTTATATGTCAAAATACAAATGAATGATTCGATAAAATATGAATCAAAAGGACTAGATGGCAATACATTGTTAATAATGCCTTCGAGGCTTTGCAATCAAAAAATATCTTCTGTAACATTCCCAATGGTATTTATATATCAATGGTAGCACTTGCATGTGCTTGGGGTTTCATTTCAATCTATTGTATTAAACTCACACCGCAAACGAGAATGCGCAAATGTAACTGTGAATAAAAAAATTTAATTAAAGGCGTATCCGTATTAAGTGCACACTTAAAATTGCGCTTTTCATGTCGAAAAAGTCAATTGTTACCGTGCGTCGCGTCGTAGACAGCAAGTTTGATAAAATCGGAAACGATCTTCCGTTATGACTGATCACTCTGACTCATATATTCTCACATACTTTATTAGTAGTAAGCGACGCGGTGCTAAATTGCATTCATATAAAATTGAATTGGAATCTTAACGTGATTCCATCAGCATTGCACGTCATCGAACGACAGTTGTCGGGATTGTGCAATGTAGCGTAAGTACACTTTTCGTCGAGACCCTCAAATAGTCAAGTTGTAGCATCTCAAGAAAGTCTCGACGGGTCTTGACGATGAGGTACCACCACCCAACCATTGTTTCCGGAAACAGCGGGCCCTATCGTTGGCGCAGCAGCGGCATTCGTTATCACCCCCCTCTGATCCTTCATGATCTGCAATTGTCGCGTCAGGTTGCGATACAATTTCACCAGGGACTCCTGAAAGTCATCGCGTCAATCGCGATAATAATCGAAGTTGAAGATCTCTTAAACTTAAGGATTTTTTTTAAAGAGTTAGATTATCATGTAATGAAAACTAATCCACTGGTCCAACGGTGCAAGAGAATGTAGAATTCATGCAAAGAGCAATATAAAAAGGAAAAACCTTTTCATCTTCCAGCTTCCGTAACTCCTGCTGCTGTCGGAGACTGTCGAGACTCAGATTCTTCAACATCTCGTTCTTATGCTGGCTTAACAACGCTATTTCCGTTTGGACTTTGAGATATTCCTCGGCTATCTGCTTGTGCTCCTCGAAGATCTCTCGCGAGAGTTTACACGTGTCGTCGGGCGTGAGAGGCCTCAAGTCGGCATCGAGTAGGCGACAAAAGTCTTCACTCGTAGTGCTGCTACCTACGGCATTCCAAGATTTTATCACGGATGTTGATAATCACGAAATTCGTCATATCCGGCTGCAATGAAATACGCATTATTAAGAACATAGTCTTAAATGTAAAAGTGTGGACTTGAGAATATCTTCAGAATATTACAAGATTACATGTTTGCACTGGCAAACAATTCGTGAAGATTTATATCAAATTAATTTATCAAATTATTATGCGCTTCCAGTCTTGTTGGTTGCCCGAAAACATAATTCTTCTTAATTCTGAATACTACTTTGCATATCCGATGAATGTGTACTAACGCAGTAGGACCCAGCAGCGTTTGAGAGTGTCCGTGCCAACGATCTCCGGGTAGTCGTCGCACATGTCGATCATCTAGCAGCTGCTGCTCTCACGCGAGCCTCAGTTACCTCAATGATGTTAACGTTCACAATTATCTCCCGACAATGCGGCTGATCTTGTTGACATAATTCCTTCGTTCGGTTCCTCGGAATCAGCTTCGGATCTCCATCCTAGGATGTAAAAGGCAGCAGTCTCGAAAACAGTGTGATAGAGAATCACAGTGGCAATATTAAGAATCTCACTGAGACGGCTGAATTCTCATAATTATTGCGGTACCGCTCAATTAATGGAATGGTCCGGGAATGGCCGTGTTAAAAAAGTATATCAATTCCCGGTCGGATCGATCGATGTATCCTCGATAAAATCGAGCTCGTATTGCGCGCTTGGCGACCTGCGATCGGCGGGAGGTGCTCCTCCGTAGGGAGTCGGCTCTCTACTAAACAAACGTACGTCTATATTGGGGATGCTGACTCAGCCACACCTGCTTCTAAATACTCCCCACCCTGGCTCCGACGTCGAGGAACGTCGCGGAACGTATATGTGAGCCAAGAACAAAACGCGCTTCGTGGCTTGATTCATCCTCGAGAGAATCTCATGATTTTTTATTCGTCTTGCCATCGTCTTTTCATCATTTTTCTCCTCACTCTCATCCTTCTCTTTTTTGCACATAATGCCTTAGTTTTTTTCTTCTTTTTTTCTCAATAGCTCTTCTGCTATTTCCACAACTGTCTCTCCTCCTCACATTTCCATCGCTGCTGACGCGATGGTCGTCCTCTTCTTCGTCGTCGTAACGTGCCAATCAAAAGCGAGTCACACGTCCTACCGATTAGTCGTCAGTTAAATTTAGTGCACGCGCACATCGCGGCTGCTATTGCGGCTATACGGGCCCTTTGCCAGGGTACACCACCGGCGAACTCCGCCGATCGACGAACCCTCGATGAATATAGCATGCTGAGCTTATAACTTGTCCCTTCTCCGCCTTCTGGTTGCATCTCAAAATTGACCGCAATTATATTATTTATACGGCCGTCGCTATATAAAAATATATAATCCTGTGCACAAGAAAATACTTTTGTCTTTTATACACATATAGTAGTATATGTATATTTGTAAATTTTTATAAGCTTCATGCGCAAAGTTACTTAAGATGTTTAAAAGTATAACAAAATTTATATATCACACATACATCCATATACATATATAATATATTATCGAAAAAAGATAAAAAATTATTATAATTTTAAACGATGTGCAATTATATCTGGATGACCGCATAAACGGAATAATTATTCTATGATGAGATAATAACTACGACGAATCGCATACGTGGAAGTACATTATGAGTAATATGCGTTAGTCGAGGCAGACGAGAGACGAAGACGCGATCGTGGAAGGCACCCGGTGAGTCAGTGCTTAGTATTCTAGGCCGAAAATAATCTACTTCGTGTACCACAAAGCGCTACTCTGTAAGCTCAAAATGTGTGCTCATGTCAGCTCGTCTGAGGTATTGTGTTCATTAAAATATTTCATGTTATCTGATCTATTAATTATATTAATTTCATATTTTTTTCATAACTGTGCCGAAAAATAAAATAATACGATGAATTATGATAGTAACCAATAATAGAAAAAGTGTATATGTTCTTTTCTATCATTAATCTATTATTATATCGCAAATCAAACTTATAGTATTTATAAGACAAATATAATGGTGTCTTATATATGTATGTATTATAAAACATTGCATGCATCATGTGTTGGTCAATTTCTAGAATTTATATATATATATATATATATATGTGTATTTATAATATAATGTTATGTGTTATAAATATACATAAATCTTTTACTTGACATAAATTTAGGTTTTCTCTATTTTAAACTTGTTCCATACTTTTTGTACTTACAGATGACGCAATGTGATTGTACATATTATTAATTTAATTCATGCATTGATTGCCGCATAAGGCATTAAACAGAAACTTGCGCTAATTTTCTTGGCAATGTGCCTTCAACGCGACAGAGACAAGTCTCGTATAGACAGCCAGTTTGGTGCCACAGCCTCCTTGCAATCTTTTTTCGGCACTTGTTCTAAGAAAGACTTGGGTACGTGTTCGCATGCAAGCCCCGTAAAACTCTTACTGTTTATTTATGAATAAATCGAAGCGATCAATATCACATTTGGTCATCACGTACAAAAAACATCAATTAAATAAAAAAAAATGACTTCGTACAAGTATATTTCAAGGTTATTTTTTTTTAATTTAATATATAATTAGAGTTTAATCGCAAAAATCTTAATTTTTTTTATTTAATATATTTGTTCATAAAATAATTCTGTGTTAATTAATAACTCAGTATTATATAGAAAAAGTATTTTCATACAAATAAATAAAAAACTGTACTTACTTTGATTATTTTTCTTTGTTTTGTGAACCACTTTGTCTAATCCGGCCATGTTATTTGGGATTTCCCAAGATGTATCAGAAGAGCTCGGCAAATCCCAGGCATTCTGTAACATGTTAAAAGTAATGTTATTATATAAGATTACTTTTAATATAGAGAGAGAGAGAGAGAGAGAGAGAGAGAGAGAGAGAGAAAAATTCATATATTTTTAATATATATATTACAGATTTAATTATATAAATAGTAATATATAAAAAAGTCAAAAAGAAAGATAGTTATGAACTGTATAAAAAATAAAAATATATAATTAAACGATATAAAAATGATATTTAAGGTTTGTATGTGTGTGTGTGTGTGTGTTTATACACACACTAACAAGAGAATTACTAACCAAATCACATTCCACGTGCAATGGAGCAAAATTGCAATTTTTGCTTTGCAATGCAGCGAATTTGTCGTGTGCCGTCGGTGTTGTTGCATTTTGTGAAATTGATGCATTAGCGTGTTCTAAATTGCTATCCATATTTCCGAGAAAGTTATTCAATACTGGAACCTCAGGTACCCGTTGAAGTCCTAAATTATTTTGTTGCGGTGAAAATTTTGTCGATCTGTCGCTGATCGGCACGGTTTGAGGTAATGTAAAAGGCAATGAATTCTCTTCATTCGAGCATTCGTTAGTTTTTCCTACAGGCTTTGGAATTGTACGAATAGTGCCGTTTTCAACGGAGCCGTTCATACGAAAATCTAATGTACTGATTATATCAAGTGTATCCTCCTTTGATGTTTCGTTTCCGTCTATATCATCTTCACTACCTATAATAGATGTATAATAGATATAATAGACATATGATAGTATATTTTTATATAACAATATATTACGTAATATTTATGAATAAATATGTTGTACATACTTAAGGTATATTCAACAGGTTCTAAATGGCGACTGAAAAATTCTGATAGCTCAGCCATTATCCTCACCACTTCGTCCATAGAAGGTCTTTCTTCAGGTGCTTTCTGCCAACATCTGTCGAGAAAAATAGCAGACATACAACATTAGAGAAATAGATTTTACACATATTTAGTACATATAATTTTTTTACAATCGCATTTTTAAAATTTAATTTTTAAATATCTCCATAAGCATTATAAATTTGTTCATGAATACAGATATCCAAATAGTTAAGCTTGCAGACGTAGATTCTGAGCAAAGTAGCTACTTTTAATGACAAAAAGGTAATAAATTTCATAATATCTAATATAATATCTATAATATATCTAATATCGACATTTCTGCTACCAGAAATAGGACAAAATCTGCTGACATGTATTGCCAGCAGAAACAGAGTAAGATATACAACTCTTACTCGATTTCTGTTGTCAGTATATCATCATATAATACGCAAATAGATTCTGCTAGGTTTCTGCCACCAATCTGCTAGCATAACATATCAACAAACTTTGTTGACAGATCCTAAACTTTATACATGTACAGATGGCTACGGATCTACAATAGGAATCTAATCAGATTTGCTGCCAATCTATCAGCAAACTGCTACATTTTGCTAATAAATCTGGATAGTAAACTTAGATTTATAAATATATAATATCATATGTTATTAAATACTTTGTGTTTTGCACATTTCTTACCTAGTCATAAGATCCTCAATTGGTTTCGGACATCCTTCTATTAAAGGAGGCCTTCGTCCTACATGAACAGCCCACATTAACCTATAGGCTGAAGCACCAAGGTCATCAAAGGGTTTTTTACGTGTTAAAACCTCCCACAAAATGATACCCCAACTAAATACATCGCACTTCTCTGTATACCTAGATCCTTCAAATACTTCTGGTGCCATCCATGCGGCTGAACCTTTATTATTAGTCATATATGTATTTAAGTCACAGGCTGTACCAAAATCACAAATTTTCAGCCTCTGTCCACCCATAACTAATAACAAATTAGGTGGTTTTAGGTCTCTGTAATAAAATTTATCAAATTTACTTCTTGATTCATTTTTCTCGAAAGGATAATTATGAGCATGTCAATGTTTTCTTACCTGTGTATCAATGGTTTTGGTTTCATATTGTGAAGATAAGCAACACCTTGTGCACATTGAAGAGTCCAACTCATAGCATGACCAATAGTATAATGCGGTTGAGGATTGCAATGTAATACTGTATGTAGAAATGTAAAAACTTAATATAATCATTCAGTTCATTTAATTAGAAGAAATCATTTTTTTCTAGACATTACCATTGTACAATGATCCACCTTCTGCATATTCCATCACTAGACATACTGGATTCTTGGTACATGCACCATATAATTTAACAATGTTGGGATGGGCAACTCGAGACAACTGCCGAACTTCCACAGTAAAGGCTTTTCTTTCTCCTTCTGAATTTATATGTTTCACGGCGACATCCTGTCCTCTCCATTTTCCTTTCCACACAACTCCAAAGGATCCCTTACCAACTACCTATAGTCAAATAAGAATCGTATAAATCAATGATATTCTTAAGTCCACAATATACTCTCTAAATTCTTTGGAGTAGAATCTCATTTTAAAAAGCAAAAATTGAGCCAGTCTTGATAAATCTTCAATCTTTAAGAATGAAATTTGCTCTAAAAGTTTTAAAAATAGATTTACTTTAACCTTGATATAATTTTTTATTCCTTCCCAGTATTAAAGAACAAATTAAATTGAGATTAAAGTTAATTAATTGATGTTGATGGAAATAAAGACATTAGTTAAATGTTTTAATCTTGTATATCAAGTTATTGAGTTTGTATGACACAACCATAAAATAGAAAAGACTGTCATCTGATCGCATAGTCTTTTTTAAAGAAAATTTTAAAGCACACTCCAATTAATTAAAGGTCGACTTAATTGGTAGAATTGTTATCAGAGAATTGAACTTCCAGTTGTTTCGTTGTTTCATGATCCAATTTTTCTTTCCATGTATCAAATAGTAAAAAATTAACAATTCTATTTTCATCAACATTACAGACATTACTTAAAAAGAAAATCGAAGTTTCGTCGAAATCATCCTGTATACTCTTGTGTACGAATGATTAGTTCTCTCTCGTTTGAGGTTATCTTGCCGAGATCGAATGTTTCGTGGGAACAACATCATTTCAAAACAAGCTTCGGCTGTGAGAATTAACAATCGAGATGACGTTAAACTCATAAGAAGCATTCAACGAGCATTCGCGGAGCGAGATCAAGAAAATATACAAAGGTAGAGAGAAACTACCTGCTCCGTTTCGATTTCATTATAATCGATTTCTTCAACGAACTGCTGCTGATGGCCGATCATTACTCTGCTTGCCATCGCACACAGTCGACACATAATTTTTTCATTACATGAGAATGATTATCACATTATTGTCAGGGCACATTTAATCAACGTTGCGAGTACGCGCACGAGTACGTGTTTACTTGAATTGGCTTCAAACAACCTCGGAAATCGCCATTTCCCGTAACGAACCGAAGGAAGGGCACTGCACGGCTAATCTTGTTGGGACGAGCAAAGCGCCACTAGAATGGAAGTTATCGTGAGTACGTATTGCTAGTTCTAAATGAGACTGTTGGATGGCGCTCCCTTTTTTTATAAGTATTTATACGTATATGCATTTGTATTAATTTGTTTTTGCAGAGTATATAAACTGGAAATAAACATAGGTATCAGAAAACAATGAACTATACATATAGATTTTCAGTGCTTCATTGCTAACCAAACATTGTAAAACAACCATGATGCAGCCTATGGATATAGGAATAATTAATATGTATCTATACTAATAAATTAAACATCTTCAATTTTATTACATTTTTGTGAAAAATGCAGAAATAAAATAAAAAATAATAAAATAATTATAAAAATGAATATTATTTTTCCATAATTTATAAAAAATTAATTTCTTTTTTCAATTATTTTTAAATATATATTTTACAATAAAATCAATTTTTAATTTATTTTGCATTAAATACTGACTGCTTAGTTTATGTCAATTTGCTTTATATTTATTTATGGCTGCTTATGCTTTATATATTAAGTTCGCACTGCAGTTACACTCATTCTCTCTCATTTTCTCTTTTTCTTTGAAGTGCGTTCAAAGTTGAATTCCTTTCATTCAAGATTTGAATTAAGATGCACTCGATGGAACACTCGATATATTAAATGGTTTTGAAAACGATTAACTTTCAAGAAACAATTTCATGGGGTGAGGACGATGCGCGGTTCACTTGATGCTACAAATGTTTCGAAGCTTTCGATCAACCAATCAAAAGAAAGAATTTTATTAATTAACCAATCAAAAAATGTTTTGAAGCATTCGATAACATCAAATGGACCATAGCCTTGAACCAAATTTCGAAGACTTTTTATTTAACCGTTGGCTTTGAAAAAAAGTAAACAATAATAATTTGTGTTATATACGGCAAGAACTCCAGCTACACACATATAGTAAATACATAAAATGTGTATTAATTCAATATT
The DNA here is from genome assembly GCF_001594065.2 of Cyphomyrmex costatus. NCBI lineage: Eukaryota > Metazoa > Arthropoda > Insecta > Hymenoptera > Formicidae > Cyphomyrmex > Cyphomyrmex costatus. The sequence continues at coordinate 303,139 of NW_017275921.1, forward strand.
CTTTGTCTGAAATTTCTTTTCTATTTATCAAACGAAAAAATTTAATAATTTATATTAATAAAATATTTCATTTTTTGACGAGTTAATCATCGATTAATTCACATTGAATAGAATTTAAAGTATAAAAATAGTAAATCTAAATATATATATTAGGGTGTCCGTTATTTTGGCGATTTTCGAAATTTGTACGGGATCCCCCCCCCCCCAAATTTTTAGTAAAAAAATAGAAAAAATTTTGGCGCTAATAAAAAGTTCCTACGATGATTCTAAGTGGAGGCTCATCGATGTTGAAAATTAACCCGTAAATCTTATGGGAAAGAACATTTTTTTAGTATTTCTTCGGGCATTTCCACCGCAGTCAATCTAAAAATCCAGCAAGTGAGATATCTTTTCTTGAATGTTTTCCACGTGAAATGAGCCTAGGTGGAACAAAATCGATCAATTCCGGCCGAGTTATTCCACTTTGAACTTCAATAATTTTTCACCCAAAAAATGAGAAGAGCCTAAAATCTCTCAATAAAATTACAGTAGCTCTGATAGAATGCATTTTAAAATCATGAACCATTGAATTTCACATTTCTTATAGTTTTGCGATTAAAATGACCACCTTACAAATTAAAAACGATCATTTGTAGCCGAATTACCGCAGTTTTTATGAAGAAGTTTTTTTTTACTAAAATCAGGTGAAGGAAATGAAGGTTTAGTTTATTCGCTATATAACTCGAGAGAAAAAAATCGTAAGTTATTGCACGAAATACGATCATATTCCTTACGTTTTTTCCTTTCGAAAAGCATACCTGTCGTCATTGAAAAAAAATTTCTGGACGCCATTCGGTCCCTTTAATATTGCTCTTCTTCGAACGCGAGAAATCTGCAAGCTGATAAATATCTTTCTTATTAATTGTAATCTCATTAGAATGTTGATTTTTCATGCAGATAATTTGAAATCAAGCAGAGAGCTGATAAATCTCATTGAATCGATCGTATTAGAAAGAAATGAGACATTTCAGAATCCTGAAGATACAGTTATATCGTCAAGTCTCAGTAATAAATTATTAAAGTTTCAATTGTTTGCTTATCGTTGGATCCTTAAAATACGCGTTCAGAATATCGACATAGAACATTACAAGGAAATTTACCAGAAAAGTTCCTTTCTACGAACAGGGCAGCCTTCATTGCCTATGGAAAATCATGACAATAGACAGACAGGTAAAAGAATGATTTTTTGCCGTATAAAGATGCGATATTGCACCGAAATAAAAATATTATCTTGATAAGTTTTAATCTTGATTTTTTATATAGATCAGAAGAATTATCGTGTACCACGTGATGTAGATGCAGAGATAAGGACTTACATCAATTCTATTAAAAGGTTTCCAAACCGTTTTGAAGGGTTGGATCTTCTAAACCTGGAGAACTTGAATTTCCGTCAATTAAGGTTTAAATTGGCAGTACATCGTTGGATTTCTAGTACAATAATTCACAATGCCCTTGACAAAACTGCTTTCGGTAACATGATGCCAATTCTACGAGACTGTGAACCTACGTTTCCCATAAAAGAGACTAACGAGATTGAAAAAGGTAACAGAAAAATTTTTGTCGCGCATTATTGTGCCATTATGTTCCATAAAAAATGGAAATATTATTTAACAAAAATTTCGATCTTTTGTTATAGAAATTGAGAAATTGAGTGACGAAGTCATTGATCAGGATAAATTTATTTATATGCACCAGGTAATCTTCGGTTAAATCTTCACAAAATCTAAGGACATTATTAATAGTTTAATTAATGCAATTAATTATTTGATAAATCTATTTATATTGATCATGAAAGAAAGGAAGCAAAGTTTGAACTTTGATTTAACCGAATTGATCTTTTCGCTTATTTGTGTTTTATTTATATGTAAGTCTTTGCCAGTTGTTATTATTGTTTGTATGAGATTCAAAAGAAAGATTTCACCGTACGCGTGTAAAGTCGCATTAATTATCGTCAAACTGCAAACAGCACGCCAAAAATGCATAATTAACGCACATATATACATCCGCTAATTACTACAAATATTCCGTAGTACTTATTATCAGTCATACCGGTAATCCATACAAGCAACGCATCAAATTCAAAGTTCCATTATTCAGTATATATAATCTCAAGTCTTTTATAATTCCAATATGTTTACAATTATTGTGTCGTCTAATAATTATATATAAACTGTAGTAAATCACCGTTTGTTAGAAATGTACAATTTTAATAGTGACCAAGATTGTAATGATAAAGTTAGTAATGGCGATCCATCAATTCATAAGATTGTCGTCTTTCACATTATGACTCGAGATAAAAAAAAAAGTTTAAATAAACAATATTTACAATAAAACAATACAATAAAATAGAAATTTATTCTGATTACTCGAAAAGATTGTAATTATATCTTGTACTTATCGTATTAACAATACGATAAATACAAGATATAATGTTATTATAAAAATTAATTTAATGCTTGACTGATAATTACATGCCATTGTAGATTTCTTTGTAATTTTATTCTGTGGAACAAATTCAATTAATTAAATAAGAACTTATTGTTAATTAAATAAAACCGAACTTTTATTTTATAAAATATACTATTTGTTTTTTCTCTATTAATAAAATACTTTTCAAATAATTGTAGAGATGAAGTGTCTTATATATAAAACGAAATCTATGTAGAAAACCTTTTTGTAAGGATCTAATTGCGAGATTCAAAATCATTTTGAATGTTAAAGAAATTATTCCGATTGGAAAATTTTATGAAATTTCAGAGATACAAAATCAATATCAATCTGAAATATAATGTTTTATAAACATATCTTATTATTTTTTCCAAAATTTCCTCTTTTTAGCTTATATCTTATTATTAAATTACATAAAATATTTTAAGTATTCACAAATGTAAGGATTTAAAGTTTGCTTTTATTAAATCCTTTTAAATTAAATAAATATATATATTTCGAGTAAAATAATATGTCATTATCGTTGAGCTTCTTTCACATTTAATCAATATAAATCAGAAAGGGCGATATAAGAGTCAAACAATAAAATTCCATTTAAAAATAATACTATACTGTCAATACATTTAATTAAAATTTGTAAAGTAAAAAAAATGTATAAATATGATACTAAGTATAAAAAAATATATAAATATAAAAGTTACTTAAAATTAAATACATATCGCGTTATTTCGGCTTGTTTTATACCGTTAATTTAATATCGTAATTTGTTGTTTTTTAAAAGATAATAAGATAACAATGGATGTCAGCAATCCGCAAATTATATGAAAATAGTTATATATGTTAATTACAACTGCGCAATTCACAGTATTATCAAATTAATACCAATTTAATAAAAAAAAAATACAGCCTTTGCGTAACTTTTTTACCCTTGGAATTCTTTAATATAAAATCTCTAAAAATTAAAAACTGGAACAGTCTTGAAAAACAGCAGCTTAATTTTAAATCTTTAAAAATAAGATTTAATCTTCAGGATGAGAATAATTTTAAAAACTGTAGGGAATATTTACATGTATAAAACCTACGCAACGACGATGTAACGATATTGTTACTACCATTAAATGTTACAGAATAATAGGTTTCATATTTTACTTTATCGCCAATTTGCTATATTATACTCTAAAATTTTCCTCAAAAATTATAACTTAATATTTTTTTTTTATAAATTAATTTCTCAGGTAAAATTTGCATACAAAATGATGCTTTCCAGCTAGAAATACGTATGTACAATAAACAGTGAATCATTTAATTTTTGTCTAACATTAGCAAACAACTTAGGAATACATAATGATTCTGTGTTACACTGTGTCATCTTGGAGAAAGCACCCGTCAGTATTAAAATCGTCAATACATCAATAGTTTATGAGATGCCTTATATTTTACTTTGACACGATAAGATATGAAATGTTTCGTATGATATTTAATTTCAATTATCTTTATGAAATATAATTTACAATTTTGTACCATTATATAATACATATACCATACATATGTATATCTGTGGAGATATATGATACATTAGTACCAGATTATAATTTATATTTTACATATATCTATAACTTATGTTTTGTAAAGATAATTGAAAAGTAAATATATTTGACAAGACATTTCATGTTTTATCATGTTAAAATAAAATATAAAGGCATCTTGCAAATTAATGACGTTTTGATGATTTTAATACTTTTGAATGCTTTCTTCACAAGATGACACACAATAAATCATTATGTATTATATTCCTAAGTTGTTGTCACTTATATATGAAAAACATATTTATTATTTATTACTAACGTATTTAATATATTTATAATATTTAAACAACACACACACATATTTAATATTATTATTAATTATTATTCTATTTTTTTATTATATATATATATATTCGATAAAATATATATAATATTACTTGTATTTGATACAATCTCGTAAAATTTCCTATTATTATACCCGGAATTAAATTAAAATACCGGGATACAAATCGGCAAAATAAAATCTCGACGCGACGAAACAATACATTTATAGGACACCCATGTGTCATCTACCGCAATGCATAAGTTCTAGTGTGTACAGACACCGTTTCGTATGTGTCACACGATATTCGCATGGGAATGTCGCAATAGCCCGCGCGCTCTCGCATTATATAGAAGAGGAAAGCAAGAAGGAAATGGCTCTTCTTTCAGCCGAACTGCACTGAACTTAACTCGGCGAGCGCGTGTAATTGCGCGAGTTAGAGATATGTGCGGGTTGTATGTATCGGGCTAGATATACGGTGCTTGGCCTTTACGTTGACCCATGCTTTCACCCGGTAGCGTCTTCGTCTCTTCGACTCGTTTCGTCCTCCGTAGCATGTAGCCCTCATCATGGATTCGTCCCCGCTGGTCACCTACTTAGATAGTCATGACATAATACTTATACCAAGAGATGTTTACGAATAACGTCGAATTTCGTCGTTATTGAATTTTTCTGCGAGATCCTCCAAAGTGACGCAAACCTCGAAACTGTTTCTCTCTTTGAGAAGAGCTTTCCATTTTGCATCAAAATAAATTATTCGGGAAACTTGTCAATTAAAAATTTTGTTTTTGAAATTTAATAATAATAACACATATATAAGTTATAATAATAACTTAAAAATAATAATAATAATTTATTATGTGTAAGATAATGATGATGATATATAGTTGACAAGTATGTTGTGCAAGCATGACGAAGATACGCGTGAAAGATAAGACTTTAGAGAGGCGGCTATGATGTCTATCAGGAAATTAAGGAAAGAGTTAATGACACGTTCATGACTTAAAACAAATAGAACAAAACATAACACGGGAAATACGATGAACTGATTTGTAATGCAATTTTAAACATTTCAAATCATCGTTGATATATTTTCTTATCGTTAATGCATGCTGTGTTCTGATGGGATAATCGAAATCAACAACGATGATTCAGGATAAACTTTCCTTTTATTCTGTGCCGTAATGAGAAGACAGGCTCATGATAATGTATAAAAGGAAAGTACACAGCATATGTCAACAGATTATAAGCCCAATATATTATAGTTTATGATTCTGATTCTATAATAATAAAAAGCGAAAAAAAAATTAAATTTTTAAAGCAAATATAAGATTGTGAATTATACAATAATTCCAACATTTACGCTAAATAGCATACAATTTTTTGAGGACTGCCTTAAATGCAGTCAAAACATACGAACTTGTAATGTAATAGCGAGTTAAATATAATTTACTTGTACAGCTAAACTCTTTTCGGATGTTTATGCACTATATCGCATTCTTATCTGTCTAACGTCTAACTTTTTGTGAATTATTTAATTTTTTACTTAATTTCTTTAAATTTTTATTTAAAAAGAATGTTGAATGAATGAAGTATAATAGATATGTATACATAGTAGAATATCCTTCTAAATAGTTAAAAGTTGAGCGAGGAGCTAGCATTGCTGCGTCGTAAGCGAGAGCAAAGAAGAGTATAGCAGATTACGCCAAAGTTACATTAAGGTTTGTTAGATTACGGAGATAGATTAGAGACCTGTATGAGAAAGCGAGGATATACACAGGTATCTCTGCTGCACCAGCGGACCACGTATGCACTACTTTGGCGTTGTTCATTATCTCTCACAATGTTTCGTAATGCAACTCTGGTCTGCAAATTGGTTACGAAACCGAATTATTTCGAAGCTCGCAATCAATTAATGAAATATCGAGTGAAGATCTAATTAAGAGAAGAAAATATATATCTAAGGTGCAGGCTTGTGAGTTATACTTTAGCGTTGTAGTGTGCATGGTGCAACAGTTGACTATTTGTTATTACGTGATTATGCTACTCACGAGTGATCACTTTGTCATAACCACGCGGCAGTGTCTTAATTACCACCATTTTTCATCACAATCATTATGATTTATCATGACAGTGATGATCAGATCGACTAGAAATTAGATACACATTTCAAAGATTAGATTCACAGCTAGTGTAACAATTAAATTAATTTACTACCGTAAAAGGATATGCCTTTGTTTTATCGAGAAGAAAATTAGTAAAATATTTTTAGAACATATTCAAATATGTTCTGTTAATTTATAAATCATTTAGGAATAATATTAAACAATTTAGAAATAATTTTTTTTCTATTTTTTTTCTAATAAGAAAAAAGAAGAATTATTTAAATTGTTTTGCAAAATAAAAATACCTCTGTATTTTATCCATAAATATATATATTTTTTTTATTTATTATAATTATAAAACGAGATAATCATTAATAAAGTCAAACATTTTCGAGAACAATAGTTAATATATAATTGGTTTAATTAATTGCTATTCTAAAAAAAGCACGTGTTTAAAAATACATCGTTCGTTACATTTATGGAAAAGAAACTCTTTAAATTCCTTGAAGTGAAATCTCACTCTAAAGATTGAAAATTGAACCATTCTTTTTCAAGATTGGCTCAATGTTTTCAATCTTTAAGAATGAGATTTCACTTTTCAGAGTGAGATTTTCTCCAAAAGTTTTAGAGAGAAGGAAATGAGACGGAAATCGAAAATAAAAAAAATCGATTCATAAATTGATACAGTTTGCTCAATTTAATCGATTGTGCCATACCATAAAGTATATGGTAAGAAATGTATAAAATATGTCTCTGAAATATATTTTGTCAGCGTATATCTTTCTATCTAAAATACCTTTGTCAGGCTGCTGATGTAACACATTTCGATGTGCAACCAATCAATATAATCGCGATAATTCACACGTTAGTAAAGTTACATCTACGATTCGATCTTAACGTCGCATCTTGTGAATATCTCGAAAATGGACGAACGTACGGTACAGTGCCGTGTACGTACTAATCTCTCGGCACCTTTCACCGAGCGCGTGTCATCACGGTCCATCATATTCGGAAGGATTGTATAGCGCTCGCTCGCGAATCGCGATCTTAACGTACCCTCGTCGTGAGAGCTCTTGCCGTACGATCCGCGAGCTATAATATCGTGTCCACGATGACGCTCGCACGACACATAGAACCCGTCGTTAAACAGTGCCCCGGTCTTACGTAAGATATGCACGCGGGAAAAGCCACGGTTCCCCCATGCAAACATCGCATAATCGCGTTTTTTTTTTTTACCGATGCCTCAAACTAAGCTAGAGAATTACCCTCGTAATGGTGCGAGTAAAGCGCAATCAGCAGCAATTCCGCTTTTCTTACATTCCTCGTGAAGAAAGAAGCGACGCGACGGGAGGCTTCTACTTGGAATATCGAACATACGTGGGTTTCGATTAACTGAGATCGACAGCCGCTTATTAGCTGTTGCAACAGAAATGCCGCGAGGGATATAAATAATTCAGATTATCTATCGAGATTAACGATCACGCGGAAGCGCAAAAAAAATTTGTAAAAGTGATCGAAACCGGTATTCGTGATCCTTTCTTATTTCAAGACTGTCTTAAGTAATGTCTTAAGATGCTAATACATAGACGACAACTGATTGATTCGTGACATTTTAAGACAGTATTGAAATCAATCTCAAATATAAGAATTGATTATAAATCAGTTCGAGTCATAGCAAATGGAAAAGTTTGGAAATCTTTTGAATCTTAACTGTAGACATACTGAGAAAAAAATGTCTAGTAATTAGATTAATTCTAGTAAAAAATGACGAATCTAAATTTTTTTTCTCAATGTAGTAAATTTATTCGACCTCGCTGAATATCCGTAATGGTGTCAATTGCTAATCTTGCGCAGATAGGTACTATTATCAGAAGATTTCGTGAAAAGATCTTCAATTTATCGTTTCCGCAAAGACGAAATTGTGTGGAACAGTATCGGGAAACTCAGGACAGTGAAAGTGATCTCTCGACCCCGGCGAATGTATCTCTGATGTTCTAATAAATTAGTTGCACGCCAATCACGCAGTCATTCTTGTACTCGTGGGATGAGATCCGCGGGAAGAAATCTCTCGTGTTAAAATTTCTTCCGTATATAAATACAATTATTAAATTATTTAAACCTATTATTATTACAATAAAAAATAAAATTGTGTACAATATAAATTCAAATTTATTCGCATAAAATTTCGGACTAAATTTATTATAGAAATATAGAAGTAAAGAAAATCTGATAAAAAAATTTTGCGATGCTACATCATAATTTTTAAGGGAAGTATTTTAATTGGCTAAAGAAATATCTAATTAATTGTCAATAAATTGTAGTTAAAATAAATAATAATTATTAATAAATTTTCTTATTACATGATATATAGACAATATTTACCTTTTATTGATACACAGAGCACAAAAAGAATGTAAAACTTATGTAATTTGCAATAATTATCAATTAATTATTAAAATATTACAAAAGAAGAATGATTTGGTTGAAGTATTTAAAAATTTTGTTAGAAGTCTGAAAATATTTTTGTTGGATCAAAATTATTATGTAGGGCAATCAAGCATAATGAACAACGCTGTAAAAAATTTGATGTTTTAGCAACCGGTTTGAGCGTCCTACATAATTATTTTGATGGTTTAATAAAATTTTTATGTCCGTATCTCTCTCTCTCTCTCTCTCTCTCTCTCTCTCTCTCTTCCTTTATTCTATTCAAATTTTTAGATTCTTTAGCAAAACCGTTTTTTTGTAGTTATTAATGATAATTTCTATCAATATAGCAGTCAGAATCCGTTACTTTTGATTGACACTCGAATGCATAAATACGTTACAGTGAGAGTTTAGTGGGAAGTTTAACATTCTTCATGAATAATTAATCACGAATCGGCTTTATAATAAAGTCAAATCTTCAATTGAAGTTACTAATTGAAGTATCTGAATGTAATAATAGTGTAATGATATTAAATACATCGCTATTCGAACGTAACGCGTTAACGTAAACACATCGTACTGTAATTTCACGCTCCACCGCGCGTTATTATCGCTCGATTATCGATCTTATGCTGTTAAGTACAGTTCATTTCTACAAGACCGACGTGATTCACGTGATTTGAACAAAAGAATATGTTCAGTAGCAAATTCTACACTTTAAACAAATTATATCGGTGCTCCTTAATCTGTAATTTGATGACAACACGAGAATGATGAAAGTGTAATGAAGAAGCTTAATAGCGAATTCGTCACGTGCATTATACTAGATTCATTTATACTGCTATATACGTGAAATTAGCAAAGTTATGAAAGCATTTATAAATATTTTTAACGATTAAATATAATTCTAATGATATTGTTATTTTATTTAACAGATATCTAAATTGTTTTATTGTTATTTGATTATATATTATGCCACTGCATTTAGATATTTTATATTAGCAGCCTTTAATGTGCACTATAATAAAAAGGTGTAGTGCGAGTGATTGAATTTATTGTAAGAACCGACCTAGAAAGGAGATGTTGGAAAGGAAACAATTTCTGTGAAAAAGGTGTAAAACATAATAAAGGAAATAATAATTTTATCATATCCAGGAGATCAAAATATAAAAAAAAAAATATTATTTCTTTTTTACATTCCTTTTCAAGCAGAAACCAACCTCTTTTTTTAACATCATCTCTTTTGTAGGTCTATAAATAATATATATAAATTACCTATTTGTCATATTATTATAGGATGGAGAGGAAAGGATCATAAAACGCTTTCACGTTTTGACCAAGTATCCCTCGACCGGGATGATATCATGATCACGAAAGAGACAATGTCCGAATAACGGCCTCGAATCGGAGTTGTCCGATTTTTGAACGAGGCCGGCATCAACCTTTCGAAAGTGTTTTTTCTTCTCTCTGCTGCCTCTGCTTGCCAGCCTTCTCTCTTCCTCGTTCGGGTAGGAAAAAAAAGAAGCGATGTTCCCGTGAAAGTTGCCTTCTGGCTACTACGGAGTGCCGTCATGCCTTCCCGGTGATCTTCCCTAACTTATCCCCCCGACCTCTTCGCTCTGCTCAACTTCTTATCCTGTTTTCCTCGCAAGCATCTTCAATCCTATTTGACGTACAAAATTTCTTCATCAAAATTATATGAACATTTTTCATCATATTCTTAAAACGATTCTTTAGAATCCGGTATTTAAATATTCTGTTTCTGATAAACTTGCCAGCGTATTAAAAATCAGTAGAGCCACGATATTAATATCTACAAAAGTTACAAATTCTTTTTTAATAAGGAGAGGACACAGTGAATTTCATAAATTTTAAGCTCCATCAATATGATGAATCTACATCAAATATAAATTATATCGTGCTTGAATGCGTTTTATTGAATAAACTTTAAAGATATTTTTTTATTTATGTAAAAAGATCCCGCACTAATTATATGGAAAATTGGATTCCGATGAAATGAATTAGTTTCCACATATAATGTCGCTTATAAATGTGGCGAATAAAAGATATCATAGACAATAGAAAGCTTAATAACGAATAATTTTTAAGCTATAAGGTATCAAAGATGCTCTATGCATGAGCTATAAATTTTATACACCATTTGATGCACCATATATATAACTCAAAAAATATTTATTATTGTACCAGTGATACCTTTTGTTCGCTACATTATAAGCTACATTATATGTGAAAACTAACTCATTTTATTATAGTTCAATTTTCTATATACGAGAGAGTAGTTAATAATCAGCGAGGAATTATTTCATATATTATTTACAATAAAATACTCTGTTTATTATACTCTGTTCAACAAAACGTTATAGATGATCAGAACACGGCATAATTTATTTTCGATATACATTCGTCATACTAAAGGAGATCAAAATTCGTGAAGAGTCCACTGTGTTCTCTCTTTGTAAGCTTTTGGAGATTCTGCTTCGATTTTTATTCAGACACGGCACAACGCGGAAAAACAAAGCAACTAGAACTCACGACCTCGCGCATATAAGGCGCTTGACTTATTCATTTCGTGAATTCAAAGCGATTTGAATCGTCCTGTTCTCATTGTTACTCGCGTCACGTGCGCGTGAGAGCCGTAAAGAAGAGAGAGAGAGAGAGAGAGAGAGAGAGAGAGAAAGAGAGAGGGCACATATACGGACTGTTGCACGACATGCTAGTGAGCTTCCCTTTCTTCCTTTTCATTCGTTTTCTCGGCTTCTCTCCTGTTAAACTCTCGTGTCAATGAGCAAGAGGAGCCTCGCTTTCGCTCATCGTCTCATCTTTCCCCCCGGGCAATTTCGAGCAGCAACCAACTGTTCGGCGCTGTTGATGCGTGCGACGTATATACGCTTTTCATCACACGCGTCTGTCGCTCGGTAAACGATAGCTAAGATGCATTTTCTCTCCTTTCGACCATTATGGCATTATCTCTTAATCCTTTGTGAAACGCCGAGACATCCAACTCTCTTCCCACCTCCCTTCTCTGTGATTTGCATTTCCTTCTTTTTCAAAGACTATAGATTGTAAATAAAACTGAAGTGATGCAAAATATTTTCTTCAATAAAAAAATTGGTATTACTTCGATTTTCGCTTACTCTATTGTAAATATTAGGTGTTGTAACATATGTACATAAGTCTTTGACGAGTAGCGTTTACAAAATTTAGGCAAATATAAAGAGTAATATTATACAATTTGCTAAGTCATCAACTTCATACATTACCGGTTACGTTAAGTTGGATCGCCACGTAACGCCCAATTTAATTCCATCATATGAAAGATAGAAAGAATATTATTTACAACATATATATATCTATAGATGCCTTTTCAAATTAATTTTTTTAAAGATAACTTGAGAATAAGACAAGGATAAAATATTTTCTAAAAAATTATAAAGTCGGCTTTTGTTTCGATATACATCGTCAGTACTGAAAATTTATAATACTTGTAACTTGGACTAGATTTTCAAAAATCTATAATTTATTCATTTATTATGTATAATATTATAGATTTTCAGTATTTATAGTATATGTATATCGGAACTTGATCAATATAATCCAATAAATAATACGCAAGTCCAAAAAAAAATATATGACGTCTTTGAGACGTTTTATGGCTGCATTTTAAACATATTGTTCTCTGGAAATTTACATAAAGTTATAATCTGAAAGATGTCTGGAAAATGACATTATACAAAATGTCTTTAAAACGTCAAATCATCATAGGAAATGTCTGAAAAACAGCCACCAAAAATATTTAGAAATGTCTTGCAAAAGTATTTGGGCGTGCCTTAATGTTTACTGGGTAAATTTCTTCATTCACGACCGAATTAATCAAATGCCTTCGTTTGCAAACAGATTAATTAATTTCGCGGGAAATTATATGCCGCCTTAATAATTGAGTTCTACTAATTGTCTCGCACCTATAAATACCTGATAGAAACACATGTGCAAATTTCGCGCGTGTCCTATGCATTTCCCATGCGCATTGACGCCTATAAGAAACGCACAAGCATTATTCGTCTAGTCATCGTGGGAAATCCTCCTGCGCTACTTTGTGGATTCCATCGGATCTCATCGTCGAGTAAGTCGCGCGGCTTTTTCGCCAAGTGTTCTACGAGAGGGAAAGAGGGAGAGAGAGAAAGAGAGAGAGAGAGAGAAAAAAAGAGAAAAAGAGAGACAAATGTAAGGGAAACGGTTGAACGAAATCTGGCGACGAGCGTCGTTCTCGTCTCTTGATTAGCGGTTGTTTAGGAGTAGTGAAAGTTTCTCCGCTCGCGAGAGATGCGCTGCCTTTTTGGAAAGAGATAAACGCGGCTTCCTCCTGTCTTCTCGCGCCTCCCCCTATCTACCTGCGTTCCCTTCTCTCTTTTTCGTGGCGAGAATTGACGAGAGAATTGTTGTCGCTGTCGCGCAATACTCGGCGCGTTCTCATGCGGAAACGCACTGAGAAAGGAAATCGTCGCTACGGGGAATTAACCCCGTGGCCCACCTGTCCGACGAAACCGGGACCAAGCTGGTATCCCCCCTTTCTCCCTTTTTCTCCAAGCGTTCTGTAAAATGTCCGTTGATATTCTCGTACGTAAAATACGTCAATTACTCGTGCGATCGTAAAGCGACGCGTAGCTCGAGTATAACTGGGATTAAAATGCCGCGTTGACACGCGGCTGATTGACGTGAGATTAATCGTCCGTAAAAATGGTGTTGCGAATTTCTAGAAACAGAAAAAGAATCACGTACAAACGCACGATTATTTTTTCAAGCCGCGTAAATTTTACGTCTTCATTCCCGTTTAAAAAACTAGCGTAGAATTTAACTTTAGAATATTTTGAAAGAAGTATAATTTAATTTTTATATAGGTATTGTATAATAAATAATTGTTCTGGTTCTGTGAGAATTAAAAAAAGTTTAAACTGAGATTAGTTAATTTACATTGATAAATATTATTATTAATGTAGGTTAAATTTAATTTCGGCTCAAAATTTACTCTTTACCCTTTTTTGATTCTTACAACTAGAACTTTTGATAGAACTAATGTGGGGCAGTAGGCAAATTTGAATGTGAAAATTCCACGGAGCATATTATATTATATATATGATATATCGAATTCCAGAATCAATTCGAATTGGAAAGGTATACAATAAGTTGACAAGCGTAGACTTAGTTTTATGTAAAAATACATAAAAAAGCTTTATTTCGCCACCGTTTTCTTGCAAAAAATAAGTATAAAAAACATCTCTCCTTCGCTCTAGTCGTCGTAATCATCATCATCATCATCACCATCATCATCATCATCATCATCGTCATCATCGTCGTCATCATCATTATTATCATCATCATCATCATCATCGTTATCGTCGTCATCATTATCTTGGTAGTCGTCGTTATGATCGATATCATCATTGTTCTTCTCATCATCGTCTTCATCATCATCGTCGTCGTCGTCGTTATCGTATTCAACATCGTCATCATCATCGCCGTCTTCAACTTTGTCATCGTTGTCGTCTTCTCTCGGCGATCGCGCATATAACCCAGCGATACGTCAATACGGCAAGTATCATCGTCGCTGATTATGTTAGAGGTATGTGAGCGGTGTGTGCGTGTGTGTTGGTGAACGGGAGGGTAGGACGGAGGGGCCGCGACGGGGGTAGCGGTGAATTGACTAGTATGGCCCGGATCCACCGGGTGCCCCGTAACTCGTGCTGGGTCCACTTGGTCCGGTGCCACCGATACCGATGCCGCCAATTCCACCGGTGCCGCCAATTCCACCGTGACCGCCAATTCCACCGTGACCGCCAATGCCGATGCCACCACCACCACCACCACCACCCGTAACTTCTTTCTGCAATGTGAAGAAAAAAGAAAAGATTAAATAATTAGATCGGTTTAGAATTTTCGCTTCTTTCCTTATATTATGCTCAAGTTTTTTTTTTTCCATTACCTGAGTCTTGTATTTGATAAAGTAGACTTCCGGTTTGCTGGGCTGAGTGGGTGTGATGGTGGGCAGGCTGATCTCGGGCGCTTCCTCGGGTTTCTTGACCAAGACGTAAATGAGCGTTTTCTGCTCGTCTTGCTGTATCGCCGGGATCACCGGGGCGGTCGGGGTTGGTGGAGTAGGTGCCTTGATGAAGATGATCTTATAGTGCTTTTGTGGCGGATTATAAGCTCCAGAAAGCGCAACCCTTCTTTCCTCGGGAGCCTCTGGGGGTGGTACGTGAACGTAGATGTGTTTTTGAATGAGCGCTCCACCGCCGCCGCCTCCGCCGAATACACCAGAGATACCTCCTCCAGCGCCGACGCTGCCGGCAAGGCTAACTCCGCCGCCACCACCTCTGCCGAATGCTTGAGCACCGCTCACGCCGAGGATACCTTCGTCAGCGCTGATGCCACCGCCGAGACCTGCACCACCAGCACCACCAAAAGCCCCAGAAGGCTGACCAAAGATACCACCAATACCACCACCAGCACCAACACCACCGCCGATGCTTGGAGCGCCGTAGCTACTACTTGGCTGGCTGTAGGAGTATCCAGCTTCCGGCCGCGCCATCGCCGTCGCGACGAGCGCCAGGATCTACAATTGCGATTCAATTTTACTTTTTTGCCGTTTAAACATTGAAACTGAAATTTCGGCTGTTTTATCATTTTCTTTCATAAATATTTTAATATGTTTATATATAGAATAAAAAAGAAACATGCCCACAACTGGATGTGCAAAATTTATTATGATTTTAGATGCTTTTTTTTACAATATTATAATTGAATCGTATATTTAAAGATTGTAATTAAATTATAATATTATCTTTTTAAAAATATTTTAAATCAATAATATAAACAAATAAGATTTTGTGTAAATATTCGGACATACATAGGTATAATACATGCCCGGTAATTATTATATTTATGATTTTACAATTATACTCAATTCCATTACTGTAAGATTAACTTTGATCTCGGTTTAATTTACTGTCTATTTCTAATTCTTTCTTTTTTAGAAATAGATAAACAATAAATTAAACCAAAGTTTTAATCAATTGGTGGAACAAGGCCATAACGTTTTAAATACTTTCGGTATATACTTCACTTTTTTTCTTTCATTGCAATTTAATATAATTATTATGCAAAAATTATGTGCTATTGTAAAATTATAATATAGCTCGTAAATAAATCAAGTTGAATCTGTTAAAGTCGAACTTTAAGTATTTCTTACACGGAAGAGATGTACACGTGCGAAAAAAATGCATTATTTATTTGTATACATTCACATAAACAGTTTCCACGCGGTTTTAATTAAAGAAGAATAAATATATCTTTCTTAAAGATAAAATATAAACTCTTTCGTCTAGTATATTTTTTAAGTGAGCAATGGTCCTCGGGTATTCTTTTATGTGTTCTTGTAATAAACGTGTCTAAAAAGCAAGCAGTGAACGTTTCCGGAAATGCAAGGCGGTGGATTTACGAGCACGGGACGTATCCCTTTCTTTCAGTCACCGACCGCGCTTAACGTTTCATGGTGCTAGTGTTACATAAGCTCGGGAGAGAGAATCCCGATATTTCTTTTCTTTCTATTTTTTTTTTCTCTCCATTTGTTTCCGCGCAAACGGAACTAAAAAAGTAGCACAATCACTGAACCGGTTCCTCGGGTTAGTCACTATCACGGAGTACATTGACACCGCACACAATACTCCCTGTGCACCCTCCCCTCTCTTTTACTTTCTCCCGCGTTCTCCCGCCTCCCGTCCTCGGATGAAATCTTCGATCCCGGTTTCGATCTCGATCTCGATCACGAATTCTCCTCATTTCTCTCGCACGGTCTCTTATCATCCTCCGAGAAAGCTCCCGTATACGCGAGAAGGGAGACAGAGAGGAGGACCCGAATAGAAAGACAGCGTCAGGAAGGAAGAAGAAGAAGGACCGTGAAGAGAGTGAGGAGAGGAGAGGAGAGAAGGAAACGAGAAATTGGGGAAATCGCCGTGGACGGGCTACTCACCATGAATGCCCTCATGGTTGCTGCTGTTCCTTGATTTGAGGACTGATGCTCTGCGGATGTCTTGGAGCCCCCTTTTATACAGGCCAGCATGGGGGCCCCACTCAATGCCTCGACCCATCACCTATGAGATGCGACGGAGCTATTACAAATCTCTCTCCCTCTTTCTCTCTTTCTCTTTCTTTCTCTCAATTCTTACCTCCTCTTGCGATATAGAGCCGTGTATGCGTTTGCTCAAATTTGTCTCTGTACTTTCATTAAAATTCATCTATTCAGATTGGCTGCGTCCACTCATGACACACACCTGTCACGTAGCCGGTAGCGTAGATTCAATGACGAACGAACGTGAGAAATGGACCATACATGTTACATCTCAAAGATGGCAAGAATTTATTTATAATTGCTTCGACATGATAACATAATAAGATGGTTATTTTACTGATAAAAAGGCCATTTAACGAGATGATTTTTATTATGGTTACTCGTTTATCCCAGATGTTAGTAATTTTGGTGGTTGTACAATATTCTTGTATAAATTTAGATCAAAAGTATTTTGCACATTATATATTATATTTATGTATATATATAGGCATTACAAATGAGACTTCATTTTTGACTGTAAAAAAATATACATTCATTGATTTTAACGCTTTAAGTGTCAAAAATTTTATAAAATTGTTAATGACAATTTTTTAACGATATCACATATAGCTCTTACATTACTTATTATAAGAATTTTACGAAGAAACACAATGTGCGTTTCTTGGATTATAAATGCAGGTATTATACCACCCGCAAATTATGCTGCGGTTTGCCATAAAAGTTTCAGTCTATTTCCTACAGCTGGCTGCAACTTCCTATATAAGTCGATGTCCGCCCACGAAAATACCGCTTTCTTTAATCCAAAATTTTCTCACGGCCAGATAAATTGACGTTAATTAATTATTATAAGTTCAGCTTGGAAATGCTAATACCGTTAAGAGATTTTTATTATTGCAGTTTTTTCTCATCCACGAAAAGAACGGTTTTGCTAAAGTATTAAAAAATTTAGTTAGATTCAGATCTAAAAATAATTTTATAGACTATCAAAATAATTTTGTGTGGACTAGTAGGGTATTTGAGCTATGGTTGCTAGAATGTAAAAACGTTTCACAGCTTGAATATCCTACATAATTATTTTCAGATCTGTATTTATTTAAATTTTTTAATATTTCAGCAAAATCGTTCTTTCCATGCGAACGTATAATATACGCATTCTGTAAACAGATGATAAGTATACATTATAATAGTATAATAACGCAGCAATACGAAACACGTATAATGCGCGAGCTCTTGCGCAGGGTAGTTAAATCACACTTAATGCAGCCACGCGTTTCGGGAAATGTGAGTGAGAGCTGAGGGCAGGCTGAACCGCGAGAACCTTTACTTTGTACGACTTGAAATACGGATTTCAGTAGAGCGATGACGATAACTGATATTATACGCCAGCCTATTCAAATCCGTGAGAAAAATTGTAATTGAGTTTTATGGCTGCGCGTAGACTCATTATCGTGCGTGTGCGTTTAAAAAGCGTGATTTTCGGCGCGCCTTGTAGAAAGCGTAACTGGCATGTCACGAACATCTAACAGCTGCTTGTTGGAATCCATAAAACGTTCAACTGTACAAATTTTGTTCGATTATATTGTATTACGTTATATTGATGTGCCACTCGAAAGATTTATGCAATTCTAATTTGTACCATGATGTATGAAAATTCCAAGGTTTGATGTGTGACTCTAATTCTATTTCATAAAGATCTTTTTTAAAAATGCTCTACTATTCGACCAAAATAATAATCTTTTCTTGTGAAAAGGAATTTAAAACGATAAACGTGAATCTGTTTTTTTTTTAAATTTTATTTATATAATCGGTTTCTATAAGAGAGAGAGAAAGAGCACTGTGCTTCAATTTTATACAGATATTTAGACGTAATAATGGAACAAATATATCTATGAAATTTTTAATAATGTTTTGTGAGATGTGACCTATATATCTAAATTTTTGAACGACACTTTTCTCTATTACATGTAGAAATCTGCATAAACGTTTATCTCATTTTTTTACGTGAGATGCGGACGTTTTGCGATTGACTAAGTACTTAATTCGCGGTAACCGAATGCTTTCCGCCACTGGTGGTTGAAACAATGGAATTGGCTGCTTCCGCGATCTGGCGAGGTCGAGAAACGGGCAGGAAGAGAAAATAACTTAAAAATTTCGATTGCAACTTCCTCGGAAATACCTCACGTTTATGCATACTACATAAGAGACGAGAAAGGGAAAAGAAAAAAAGGGAACGAGACACAAAGTGTGTATGTGTGTGTGTGTGTGTGTGTGAGAGAGAGAGAGAGAGCTCAGTAAATCGAAACTCGTTTTTCAAATATTATCATATCATTGTTTATCACAAATGTAGAAAATTATGAAAGATATAATTCTACAAACACGTGTCGACTTCCACTGCAGTGATACAAGATGCTTTTTCCAGAAAAGTAGATCACGAGCGAAACGAGTTCCCCAATTCGGACGCGTGACCATCGGTCGACGAAAAGTTAGCCTTGCTGATGATGGTATCCTCTCACGTTCGAGGTTCATCTTTCCTTTCCCCTTCTTAACATGTATAGATACGAACGAAGAGGAGCTATGGCTTCAATGAACGGATTCAAGAATGACATAATAATGAAACTGATACAGGCAGATTTTCTGTATAGATTCTGCTCATCTTCTTGCGGCCTCGTCACGTATGTAAATGTTGTATCATTCGGCTCCTACAATTTTAATGGCTATATAAATCAAATAAAAATAGATTAATAATAATCGAGGAATTAATTTTGATTGTTGTGAAAATTTACAATTTTATCTTGTTTGAAACGATTAATAATCGTTGAAAATTAATAATGATTTACGATTAATAATTGTTAAAAAAAATTAATTCCGTTTACAGTTTGCAAAATATAATTAAATTAACTGAGAGAGAAAGAGAGAGAAGCAGAAGTAAAACATCGATTTAAAATAATGACCAAGTGAAAGAGATTTCGGTCGCAAAAGTCGCATTCGCTATATGAATTTCTCTTTCTCAGAGAATATTTCCTTTTTACATATAATCAGAATGACAAATTGTAGTAAAAGTAGATATTTCTTTTATCTGATAGATCTTCGATGGAGAATCTAGAGCTCGTGGCAGGTGACAAGTCGCAAAATTACCGTCGGCCTTCATTGCGAAACTGAAAGTCTTCTTTGGCCGCAGAGAAAGAGAAAGAGAGAAAGAAAGGACCTCGCATTTGACCCGAATATTCGATTCAACGCGGCTTCTCGTTTTCTTCTTCGTTTCCCGGTCGAGGAGGAATTAAACTTTCCCGATCAAGGAAGCCGGTGTCAGGAATCTCCTTCCTTTGTGTGTATCGTGTTCTCCTCCTTCTCACTGTCTGAACGAATTCAACGGATCTAGATCTTCATCGATCACTCGGAATTCTCTGATCGGCAGCAGCCATTGAGGCCGAGGACGAGCACACGAGAGAGAGTCGGCAATACGTACTTATCGTATCCACGAGCCCCCTTGAAGTGAAGAACCGTATATAGTCAAAGCGAATTGTTTATACAGTCTGTCATTGTTAAATATATGTTTTTTTTTCACTACACCGTCGAAAAATTTGTGTTAAATTTAACATTTTTCACATGTCATGTCCCAAACTGTCAACTCAAATTTATGTTAATTTAGCACAAGATGATATGCTAGAGAGAAGGTGGCATAAATATTATTTAAAATAATAAAGTGACATAGTTATGCTTTTATTATACAGCAATAAGCAATATTTTCACAGTTTGTAAACAAAGAAAGAGTAGCTTATTTTTTTGTAGTAAAATTAATATTTACGATATGTTAAATTAACACATGTATTATTCGTTTATCTTAGAATTTATTTAATTTTTTTTGCTCCGGATTCCGATATTGTCTCAGAAAAATCAAATTTTTTTATTAAATGCGACTTTAAAAAGTATTAAATTGTGAACTCTGCAATTTTTAATCTTGTGCAATGTGTAGAGATATATAAATATTACAGAAAAAATGCGATTTGTAATCCTGTAAGATAAAATCCTGCTTTTATGCTTTCCAGTACACAGATTACCGCAAGCACGTACAAAAATTTATATCATGACGAAGAAATATCATTGGCCAGCGGATGTCTTAACTTTTTCCGTGAAACGTCCCACTGTGTAATGTAAACGTAACGTAATTTGCGTCATGTACATTACGGGCAGATTAGACGTCACGCTCGTCGCGAATGTGGAATACCGTGAATAGTGCCTCCTTTTCCGCGACCGTTGTGCAATACGTGTGTATGTATGTAACGCAACTTTGTGTTAGCTGTTATGCGTAAGTATCTTAGAATATAATGATAATGATAGGATACGTCCTCGTAAATTTTACGCTCCCTCGAGGCAAAACGCTAAACCGACGGGTCGCCTACGAGGCAGTGAAATCCTTCAAGATTCCCCGAGATCGTGGCGAATAGCGTGTCCCGCGTAGAAGAGTCGACTTTGCGTAACAGATCTGCTTCGAATATAAATACCGTACATAATAGACCGTCGTAGTAGGAACCAATAGTTTCCTTGTTGAGAACGCCGGACAATCGACGGGGGGAGAATTTTTTTTCCACCCTCTCCTCTCCTCTCACGTTGCGTCCAAAGAGTATGGGATATAAGTTAAGGTTGCGCAATATTTATTGCGAGACGTAATCGAGCGAAAAGCTGCAAGAAATCGTTCGTAAGAGGGACTCGTTAGATTAGAAGGTAAAACGAAATAGGAACTCGCTCGATCTGCGGCCGCAATACCGTGGGTTGTATAGCGTCTTCGTTCCCGCGGCCGAAGGTGCGGCGTGAGCTGACCCGTTAACGCGAAATATATAGCGAGTAGGATGCCACTTGGCATGACACTCGGCAAATGAGTTACATGCAAATAACGTTTCGTGAGCGATTGAATTCGTGACGAAATATTCCGACACACTGAACATCCCTTTAAACCGTGTATTCCCACCCCATAGATAATTTCCTAATGCGAGGCAACTTAAATCGAGTTGCGCCAGATTGAATATTCTCCGCAGCATCTAGATTTTTGCCCAAGTACTTTATGTATATGTATACACAGAGTAAATCATAATTTATTATAAATACGTTTTAAAATTTCGTGAGCGTGTTCCTGGATGAACAAATACTCCTATGAACAAAATTTTTGTTACCGAAATAATAGACAATAGATTTGAAATAGTATGTCAGTCATGTATATATATATTATATAGTGTTCAGGTACATGTGAACAATTTTTAGTAATTATTTCTTATAAATGGAAAAAAAACATCCACTTGAAATCTATAAATAAATTCAATTTTTGATATTACTGTGTTGTATCCATTATTTTGATATAAAGCATTTGCAATTTAATATTCATAGAAACATTTCTTCCTTTTTTATCTATAAGGAATGTACGTTCACGAAGTTTTTAAAACATATATGGAAAGGATGGTTTTCCTGAAGTATCTACAAATTTAGCTAGCTACAGATACAGATTTGAAAATAATTCGAGCTAGTTAATAGAATGTAAAAACTCTTAGCATTGCTCGTCTCACGTTTGAGATTTCTACATAATTATTCTGATGGTCCAACAAAATTATTTCTAGATCTAGCTAAATTTTTACATATTTGAGTCGCTCTCATAATACATGTACATTACATATACATATAAGTAAAAATATATGCATCTTAAAAAATATGAGATGCCTTATGTATGCGTTTCGCGTGGGCTAAACGTTTCTCGACGACGGAGAACAAGTCTCTTCGTTGACCCAGGAAGGAAGACCTTTCTACCTTCGAGCGCTGTGGCATATCGGGACATCCGGTTAAATCGCGTGCGATCGAAATTTTCCCATTCACCTCGGACCTTACGCGGTTTAATTACATGCTGTGCTTTTACCTTCGCTCTTGCTCGCGGCTAACTGTTCAGTAAGAGCACAACGAGAACATCCGTTCTTCGTTCGCTGTTCTCTCATCTCGTCTCTTCATCCATCACACATCTTTCACCATACGAAATGCATGAATTCGGTTGGCTCCTGTCATATCTAGATTAATCATGCTTATTATATTTTCGTAACTGCAAAATATTTCAATTCAATCATTTAATTTGTTAAAAGATAGTAGACGTGTCTAAAAAGTATGGTAAGAGTAAATATCAAATTTATAAAAAGAACTTATTTAAATCAAAAAAATTTTTAGTAAAAATTCTGAAATATATTAAGACATTAAACATAAAAATTATTAAAACATGAAGTAAATTGTACGTATAATAAATTTAGATCGTTAGGATATTAGATCATAATTTTAAGTTACAAAAAAAGGATACGAAGCAAAACGTGTTGTAAGCTGTAGGATTAAAAGCAATATTGACACGGTAGAAATTCATACGGCAACGTTAAAGTCTCTTCTTTCGTATTCTCTTTATCATTTCAGTCGATTTGTCAGTCTGGCGTCACATTTCCGCGAGGATAATCGTGTTATAATTGTAATGCCGCGAGGAGAAGCTCTGTGCAGACAGACTTGTCCGAATGCCAAGTTATCCTTATCTAACACTTTCTCTCCTTTCCAATACTGTCGTCAGTATCCGAACGCTATCGAGCGCTCATCTCACGTCGAGTATTAAGTAGAATCACCTTTGCAAATTTTCGGTTAAATCAACACAGACCAATTACGTAACGCTTCATACATCTCTCCGGAGTCTATAATCACGTGTTTCCTTATTTATTACTGTACTACATCAAAGAATTCTACATACCAAATAATTTTATGATTGCTCTCTCTCTTTTTTTATATGACATCTTGTGAAATTTTTACACTGAAAAAAAATACGAAGAGAGAGCTGTTATGAAAATGATATATAATTTGATTTACGTGAAAATTAAATATAATATTGCCTCACATCAAACTGCGATACTCCTTTTAAACATGGGAAGTCTAAAATATTGGTCATTTATAGATTCGAATGAATAATCGTCTGAGTAATATTAACTGCCGAGAGAATCTATCTATTGAGATACGCTTGTTTTTTAAAGCTCGATTCCACCAACGTAAAATGAATTTTATAATATATATATTTTTATATTAATATTTAATTTTAATTTAACTAAAAATATTTTTAGTTATTATTGTATTTGTAATATATAGATATCTCAGCTTAATTTGCTCTTTATCTCTTTGTAATTCTAAGGGATGAAGAGTAAATTGAAAAACAGGAAGTCAAATTGAGATTAAAGTTAATCTTACATTAGTGGAATCAGCTCAACTTTTGTATAAGCTTTATAGCTTATATATTTTTATCAGAATATACGTAATTCTAGTT
The DNA here is from genome assembly GCF_001594065.2 of Cyphomyrmex costatus. NCBI lineage: Eukaryota > Metazoa > Arthropoda > Insecta > Hymenoptera > Formicidae > Cyphomyrmex > Cyphomyrmex costatus. The sequence continues at coordinate 327,464 of NW_017275921.1, forward strand.
CTATATAAGCTATATAAGTTCAAAGAAATGGAAGCATATTGATCCATGTTGATTCCACCTTCTGGGAACTTTATACCGCGACTCGGAAGTTCGCGTTGTTACTCTCGATTAATCGGTGCAATCATCGCGTAATTCTCACGTTTGATGATGTAATCTAAAACAACCGATGCAATGTGATTCGTCCTTTAATGGATTAAGTAATTGATGCGCGACATCGAGTTCTCGCTGACATCATCTATCATCACTCATGTCATCGTAATCTTCTCCAAGCGAATAATTAACCCTTTAATATTTTTATATTATAAAATGTCTACTATAAAAAATGTTCAAGTATATATAAATAAATTCAATGTAATTCTCATTGTGTATGAAAATAATGTTCATCAAACATTAGAATTGCAGTATTTATTTTTTTTTCTTAAAATATATATTATTTTAATATATATTAAAAATACATATATAATATTAATATATTTTTCATCTCATATATTAATATATTTAATATATTAAAATTGAGATGAATTATTCCATATGCATTAATCTCATGTTCATAAAATTCTATCAATCTATTCTGAACTTAATTATAAAATCAAAATAGCTCCACAATAATTGACAATGTCTCTGATTTTATATCAGAGTGCCTGATGATTTTTCAAAATTAAGTAAAAAAATCTTTTTTATTTTAAAACAATAATATAAGAGTAATCACGCATACAATGCTCTTGCGTGACAGGCACTGTACATGTTAATTTATTTAATGTAAGCGATGAATTGCTGGTTTAATGCATCGCTCACTCATAAGTCTGAGAGCAATGTTTATCAATCGGATGGACCACCATATGCTGGGTACCTATCGTGAGAAACAGTGTATTATATAATAGCGTTGCACCGATCCTCGTCAATAGACGGATACAAACTGTAGACCGAAGCGGTGGCGGGGTATTATATACTTTCCAGGAAGTATCCAAGGCGGAAGGGGTACGTGGTCACCGGGGTCAGGAAAATCGATACGTGTGCAAGAAGCTACATCACGATTCTGCTTCTTCGTTCGGTACAACCGACACCGCACGATTTCTTCCGGTAAGAAATATCTCTTCCAATTTATCACTTGGCGAGTTTGACCTCTGTTTGCATTAAGTTTATTAAGTTTCCGGCATGAAGGATAATTTTTCTTAGGGGTGGGTGGCAAATTATGTAATATATTAATGATATTTCATAAGTTTGTATTATAACGCTCGATAAACCTTCTTATCTAATATATAAATAATTTATAGAGATACTCGCAAGTGTATGCTGAAAAAAAATGTGTGAATCTCGAAAAGAGCGAGTTCACGTTACAAAGTTAGAAATTCGCGTATAACCATAAACTCCCACGCCGATGAAGTTAGAAAACCGCCGGGTCTTAGAAAAGAGGAAAAAGAAGGATCTCCCGTGGGGGTGACATAACGTATTGTGAACGCCGATCGAAGCGAAATCGTTGGCGCCAGTAACACACCGGGAAGTGAGGAGAAGATGCGTCAATAATAGACAACCCGACAGAGTACTGAAAAGCTGTGGGAGCGCGGTGCCAAGCATCATCGGCGGCAGTAGGAATGTTTCTATGGTCGAAGAAAGTTAAGAATTTTCACCTCCTAGAGAAAGCACACCGCATGACGCATGTAGATATTACGCCACGTAGAATGAATTTCCCCCCTTGCCTCGACGGCCTTCGATCCGTTGGCATCGTCTTTGCTGCTGTTAGCACGATACATCTTCTCTCACTGGGTCGTCTCTGAAGTATCGTCGCATTGAAACTTCCTTCTCTTACTGTCTTCTGTTCTCTACCCTCTTGTATAATCAAAATCATAGTCCGTTATTTTAAGACTGTCTTAAGTAATGTTTTAAGATGCTAATGCGGCTGTTTGATTGGTTCATGACATCTTCTCTGATAAAAAGTTGATGGAGAACGATTGAGAACGATAGGATTTCTATCAATTGATTTTCTATAAGATCGTTTTCTATCGTCGATCTCGCGAGATTAGATTGCTCGGATATAAATCCTATCGAATTTTATTGGATAAGATTTGTGTACAAGATTTCTAGAAGATTTGATTTAAATTAGTGAATTCACGAATCACAGATTCTATATTCAAAACAATAGAATTTTTTTATCGTTCTCTATCAACTTTTTTATCAGAATTAAACAATCTTAAATATAAAGGTAGACTATATAAATATAAATATCGGTCAAAAGATAAACTATCCTATTTGTATCTAAATAGTACATCTCAAATGTGATCAACAACAAAAAAAGAGAGAAAGCTAAAGACAGCCAATCTCCCTCTCTTTCTAACTTATTATATGTGATTGGTTGTGCTGAGTTCAGATTCCCATCCTAGTGTCATCCAAGTATCATTTCATCCTTACTGTTTACGGCATGTTAGACAAAGATGACATTGCGGCTCACTAATGTGTGTGGAAAAGATAAGTGTCACTTACTTTTATGATACTATTATATAATAACTTCTAATTAAGTCAATTAATATAATTTATATCTGAAAAAATAATGATCCAAATAATATTTTTATCTCAACTTGATTTGGATACAAAAAAATATAAATAATATAAGCTCTAAAAAAATAAAACTGTTCTGAAATAAATAAACGATACTAATTAGAGATGAATGGTAAGTCATCTCGAGAATTTTTTAAATTGTTTTCGATTGCAGTTAAACCATGTCTTGAAATTTTCTGTTGTACCTATTCGCATCCTTAGGTCCATGAAATTACGAAAGAGCGATCCACGGAAGCGACCCGTGCAGAAATGCGTAGTAAGGTAAATCGCGATAGGCACAGTCAGTCGCGTCACCTTATGTTCGAGGTACCAAAGAGTCGCACGACTCTTACGCAATACGGTGGATTGCAGGTGTAGAGCGATTACGCAGTAAGCAAGCAAATTTCACACTCGGACAGGTGGCCGAAATGTACTAGCATAGAGAAATGGGTTTTTAACCAGTATCTCTGTGATACCGCGTAAATACTACAAAGAAATTTCACGCGATTGTAGAAAGTAGCTGTTGTGATAGAAATACGTATGATAAACTGACGAGATACGTCGTATGTATATTGCAATCAAAATGATAGTAAATCAATAAAAATGTAATAATAATTGTATAATATTTACAAAAAACACATGATTTACTTTTTACAACGTGATCAAGTAATTAATATAATCAAGAAACAATTCATAATTTTTCTAAAAACAATAAATATTAATTAATAAAAAGTAATAAAATAACTAAAGGAAACCATGTAAATTTTTAATACATACATTTTCTTTGTACTTTGATGTTGCTGTAACTATCACAACTTCTGTAACTTGTTGTTTGGTAATGCTGTAATTATAATTGTAAATTTCCTTGTTCCTCAAACAAATAATCAATTCTGTATTCCAAGATATTTTATTTATAGTTTAAATCCTGAATGAATAGCAACTATACCAAACATAAGATTTTGATAAGTCACATTTCTGAATCCTGCAAGTTCAATCATATTCTGAAAATAGAATAAGAAATAATAATATTAGGAAAAGTTTCCAAAAAACCTCAATATTGAATCATGTAGTTTATGTATAAAAAAATAATAAAACGAGTAATATTAAAAAATGCATTTTTTACTTTAAATTCTTCTTGTTTTGGAAATCTTCTTATGCTTTCTACTAGATATTGATAAGCTTTCCATTGTCCTGCAATCAGTGTCCCCATTACAGGTATTATTTGAAAAGAATATTGGTCATATAACCTAAAACAGAATAAATAAAATTTTGTTACAGATTGGTTATATGTATATTTTTATCTTATAAGTTTTCTATTATTGTTTTAGCATATATACCATTGTAAAGATTTATTTTCAATGTGACTAAATTCTAGACATAAAAATCTTCCTCCTGGCTGTAATACTCTGTATGCTTCGGACAATACCTGTGACATAGAATTAACAAATAAATTCAATTAATTATATTTAATATAAATCTAATATTCAGATACACTTATAATTTTTAGCTTAAATATGTAATAGGTAGAGATTAATAATGTAAATTTGTATGATGTACTTTCAATGTATTTCGGTATATATATGCAAATAATTAAGTAATAAATCAATGTATTGCAAGTACCTTGTCAATATGTGTCACATTCCTTACTCCAAATGCTATAGTATAGGCAGAGAAAGAATCATCTATAAAGGAAAGCTTCTCTGCATCTTCTTGCTTCCACGTAATATCACAATTACTATCCTTTGATAAACCTAGCCTACTTGATCGGTTTTTCCCAACGTCTAACATATTTTGATTTATGTCACATACAGTTACATGGCTACGTATATTATGTGGATTTGGCGTATTCCTCAGAAAATTAATATATCGAAATGTAATGTCGCCTGTGCCACCAGCAGAATCCAAGAGATGGGTACCGTGAGTAGGTCCTAATTCTTGTATAAAAATATCTTTCCAGATACGATGGATACCCAAACTCATTGTATCATTCATCAAATCGTAAGAATTGGCAACATTTTCAAATATGGTGTACACTGCAAGAAATATTTTTTAATTAATTTTGACATTGCACATCTAATGTTTTCCCATATAAAAATTATATATGGAATATTATAAAATTATGTATGGTAGTCCAAGAAGCTACAAATTATAAAATTGTATAAAGTAGTTCAAGAAATTACAACTGTTGCTATTATTATTATCTAATTCACTGTTACAACTATTAGTATGCTATATAATGAAAAAGAGAGCGTTTGATAAAAATAATAGAATTTTCACCTTCCTTTGCCTTCTGGCTCTCCTTAACTGTTTGGAAACCAAAATGTGTCGATCTCTCATCGTCCTCTGAAAATGTGTTTGCTGTTTTTGAATAACCACGTTTAGTTACAGTAGCTTTTAAACATTTATCTAGTATTCGACTTTTTTTAATATTCACGCAAAGACTCTTATAGGCCATCGTACCACGTGCGTGCACGTGCTACACCTGCAACAATTAAAAAAAAAAAACAATCAGGTAAACACTATCATATGATTCATATGGTACTTGACACTACAATACTCTACATTCGTACACCAATTCATTTGCACTTTCTGCACTCGAGATTGTCTTTTTTTCTTCCTCCAAGGTTAGAAAACATATTTATCCTCATTCAGGTATGGTCGGTATGGGCAGTGTTGCATAGTGCAAAAATACGACATAAGTCTAGCAGTCGACACATGCTGTCAAAAACAAATAGACCCATAAATGTAAGAATACATATTTATTATTACATTATAAATAGACTCGTGTATGTGTAATTCGCTGTCGAATAGAGAACATCCTAAAATTTTTTTACTTTACTGTAATTACATTTTACTAATTCATTTAGCTAATTAAAGTACATTATGTATATATGTATATTTTTGCTGAACAGCATCTGTTGGTTACTATTGGCAGAGATGACAATCATGCAATTTAACAACATATAATGTAATTGTGGCATCTAAAAAAATAGCTTGAGAGCGATAACATGTTCTGTTTTGCCGAATGTCCAGAACAGAGCGTTTTGTCCAGTTTGACAGTGCATTCCTGGCTGTCTTTAGGAATGCCACAGTAACTATCGATATTTTCGAGTATGGGCTACCTGGGGTTACCGCTTCTGCGCTCTAGTTTAATTCCACCGTAAGCGAAAAGCGATGCTTCATGATTGTGGTGCTTATGGATTGGTATGGATATTTGCCGATTTAAATTTGCAAGTACAATTCACTTTAATAATGTATTTTAGTATTTGTCAAGTAGCTTTTCATGTCGCTCGTATGTACGATTAAAAACAGAGATTGGTCAGGATCAGTCAGGATTATTGTCTCTTTATGTTACATGCTTCCTAATTTTTATGAAATCTTTGCGTGTATAAGAGAAGAACATGTATCTAAAGATCGTTATAAAAATCTATGTTTATAATTATGTATTCTTTACAACACATTATTGCAATGCTATCATTTTTAAAATATTAAATTTTATGTATTCAATACCTGTTACATATAAATATTCATAAATTAATATGTTGTGCATTCACATGTGTGATTTTGGACACAATTACTGATTGATTTTAATATTTATTTAGATTGGAGGTCACTTATTTTCCTTTTATATGATTTTTCCTAGAGTTTTTATTTCAAGAAATATATACTTTCATTATGAGACAATTTGAGACGAAATTTTTTCCAAGTCTGTTTACCTTATGTGTTTTTACAAAGTGAGCATCTTATTATTTTTCAGATTTAAAGTCTATGGCAGGAATTCCCATTCAAAAATAAACTAGCAAGTATAAACAATTATCGGCTATTTTTATGAAAAAAGTATGCTGTTAACATTTCTTTACATGATAGCCACCATCATGCAAGCACGGAGGATATCATTTCTGAAAGCACACTTAAATACTATCTTTAAGGAAAACAAGAGTCATCCTTCTATTGCGCTTAAGATTAAATCATCTCGACACCTAAGTAAAGGTAATTTTTTTTAATATACACATTACACAAATACCATAGATTTTATTACATAATTAACAAATAATGTCTTTGTTTTTCATGTGTATAATATTATCTATGAATACTATAAATAATATTGCAATAATAAAGAGTTTTCAAATTCATTTCATGTTTTTATATAAACATTAAAATTTTTTATTTAAATTCAAATTTATTAAATAAATATGCATCGAAAGCATTATGTATGTATATTTTATAATGATTTCAAGATCGCAATGCATCACGATACGATGATGAACATTTCATGAGTTCTCGTTTGTGTACTAACAAACATCTTGCAAAACTTGACGAATTAGTATGGTTTCAAGAAAATGCAAAATTATATACTATATACCCTCAAGTATGTATAATACAACAAATATTATTTCAGTTACATTTATAAAAATTAAACAAAACTGATTATTATTTTACAGCAAAAAGTTGATGTATCCGACTGGCTGAGTTATCCAAATGGAAAGTCGTTTCCCCTGTATGCGAGTAACTGCTGTCAGATTTCAAGCAAATCTGATCTCAAGATGCATATTCTTGTCGAAGTTGATATGGAAACTTATAGATCTCGGGCCTCAACAGTCTCTGCAAAAGTACAATGTCAAGTCTTTAATTATTTGTTATTCATTCTGTGCTCTATTGTTATACACATTCTGCATGTATAATTATGTAAGCTTTGAAACTGTACTATTATTTTGCGACTAACTGTAGATTAATTTATCATATTCTATTTATACATATTATTTTACAGCTTGAGGATTATGGTCTAATTATGGCATGGACAACATCAGATACGAATATGAGTTTCATTTTAGAAACAGATATAGAACATATTACGAGCTTAATAACTGGGGTTATGCAAGGACAATATTGTATTAATCATGGCTTATGTTTAACACGTGTTCAATGTATATATTATTCTTGTATCTCGAAATGTAACATATTTTAATACCTTGATATACATTTGCTTCATTTTACTTTATTTTTCAGCTGTTTTGGTATCGGGAAAACCGTATATTTATAATGATACTGGACACCTTGGTCCACCACCGAATAAAAGTAAGTTATAATAATTTAACTTTTGTATTTATTGTAATATATCTTTTAATACATAATGATTATGTACTTTTATAGATAGTTTTTATGCAAAGTGCGAAGCAGCTCGAGTATCTTCCCAAAAAAATAAGCCTAAAGGGATTATATGTGGTGTAAGTGTACGATCACAAGATAAAAATGTGAATGCTGATGCATTTACAGAAGACTTTTATGCAAAAAGTAAGAAAGATATTGATATACCAGCATTATGCATAAATGTTTCTAAAAATTTTTGTAAGAAAAATTTTTAATTTTACATCTTTTAGGTGCTAAATCATCTAATTCAGCACCAGCAACATGTAATTCGTCACCAACTGACGAGCGTATAGGAGGATTGGTAAAAAATCCATACAATAGAGCATTACCAAGCGATGTGCTTCTTGCCGCTACTGGAGGATACAAACCTGATTTAACCAAAATTTATTTACCTGATGCCACAGAGAAAAAAGACAATAGTAATGAAGAACTTGAAAATAATCAAAGCAAGTCTACTAAAGAAGCAAGTACTTGCAAGTAAGTATAATATATACATATATAAATATAAAAATGTATAGAATATATTTAATGATTATTTGTATCATATTTACAGAAATTTTGAATTGAAAGTAGAGGAAATTCCCAATAAGGTGATTAAACCACCAAATGTTCTCGTCTGTGCAGATACTCTAGGTGCGACCGACAATTTAGAAAATTTATTATCAAAAGTGCTAGAGCGAAATAGGTATACTATATGTTAATAAATCTTATATTATATTAGGATCTATAAGTTTTTCAGTAAGTTATGTTAAAACATAATAAATTTTACAATTTGTTTCTGCAAATAATTAAGTATCTATTTTAATAATTATTAGCTGTAAATAATTGATATTTTTATGAAAAAAGACATATATAATTTTTATATAATTTTCATGATTTTACAGGTATGACATCCATGTATTTTGTAAAGGGGACTATAATAGTTGCAAAATTTGGATAGATCAGGTTTCTTTAGTAGTTCTTTGTGGTAATGTTGGTGCAGAACTCGGTGCTCAACTTGTGGAATACATTATACAAGGGGGCAAACTTCTAGCGTTATGCTCAGACATGTTACATATTTTGCTACCATCATTCAAGACTGCCGAAGTACGTGAAAATGAACTCGTACACTTTTCATATGGTAAATGGAAACAAGTACGTATGATGCATCACATCTTTTGCTACCATGCATCCCCCGTACGAACCCGTTTTTCTCAAGATCACGAAGATACAAGGTAATATTTCACTGTATTAGTAAAATATTGTATATTATGCTATCGCGAGAAGAAACGAAAAACATTAAATCAAAATAAGTATGGAAAAAATATTGCAATTATATATGTTCAATACGTTACATTTTTAGAACGTCTACGTTGAATACTCCGACGTCAACTAGTGTTAAGGACAAAAAGGGAAATTTACATTCGTTTGATGTAAAAGTATTAGGCAGAGAAGAAACATGGCACAGTCCAAGCATATTACTCGCAACTTTGCCTAGTAGTGGTGGTAAAGTGGTATTCTCTCAAATCCATTTAGAGATAGATCCAATGAAATATGTATATGAGGGAGATAAATTTAACGAGTTGAAAAAAAGTAACACTGCACGGTTGGAAATAATCAGTGATCTACTGAGCATACATTTAGGATTGGATGTAAATCGTGATTTAAGTCAAGTATCAGATAAAAAATCTGTACGGTATACTCCAGGTTACTTTTTAGGCAAATTTGAGGTACATAAATATGTTATGAATGAACAATAATAATAATAATTGTTATACAATTAACAATAAAATGTTATAATTTGTTAATAACTACAGTATTTCATTATATATTTCAGATGAAGATGAAGATGCTTGAAAAACTGAAGGATAGAATAGATAAAACTAACATATTAAAAATGTCAGACATAGAAATTCAATTTTGCGCAAATAACGATGATGCGCACTCACCATCTGCTAAGTTTCTCCCTATTATGATGCATATGTGTCCGCCTAATTTTTCGACTGTAGATTATTTTGAAGTAAATTCTCTTTTAAACATTAGTAATGATTGTACATATTTAAAAATTTACTTAAGCATCAAGTGCTATATGTAACTTAAAGAATTAAAAAAAAAACTATTTTTATTATTTTTTTTAAATCATATTTTCATATAAATTCAAAATTTATATGAAATTTATTTTCACAGAATCTCTGTACAAAAGAACTGGGCCGTTTAGTAATATATGCCGATATCTTGACATCATCCATGCATGTGAGTAACGCCCGATTACAACACGGACTAGCAGTTATTCCACGTCAACAGATATACGGACGAGGTATTATTTTTCATTTTTTATTATATGTAGAAATAGTATAATGATTGCGTTATTTCTAGGGCGATACAATAATAAATGGCTCAGTCCAAATGGTTGTGCTATGTTTACTTTACAAGTACATATTTCGATAATGTCGAGTCTCGGTCGTTATGTCTCGCTTCTTCAACATATTGCTGCTGTAGCACTTGTATCAGCTGTAAGATCTATTAAAGGATACGAGGTATTTTTATATTCTCCTATTATATAAATAACTTTAATCTCTAAAAAATATAGTAAACAATATTTTATAAAATGAATGCCTAATAATTAATAATATTAATTAATTTATTGAAGGATATTAATCTCAGAATAAAATGGCCTAACGATATATATATTGGTAATTCGATTAAGATTGGTGGTATAATCGTTTCTACGCGGTCGGAAGATGTTGGAGCAAAGTACATTTGTAATATTGGTATGTAATAATCACAAATATAAATTTTTTATAATTTTTAATCTACTTGAAACACAAATGTTAATATTTATTTCAGGTGCTGGTGTAAACCTTTCCAATAATAAACCTACAACTTGCATCAATGATACGATTCTGCAATATAATCAAAAATATGGTACAAAATTAGAAACGTTATCTCATGAAAAGTACTTGGCATTGGTATTCAATGAAATGGAAACTTTATTAGATATTCTACAGAATGGCAACACAGAACACTTCTATCAACTTTATTACAAATATTGGTTGCACACGTAAAGTCGTTAATTTAAAACTTTAAATAATTTCACTTTCTTAAAGTTAATATAATATTTTTACATTATCTATACATACATACATCTTTTTTAGGAATGCAAATGTGATGGTAACGAGGATAAATGGAAGAAGAGAAAGTGTTACGATCTTAGGTATTGATGATTACGGATATCTATTGGTGCAAGGAAAAAAGGGTTTATTTTCTGTACAATCAGATGGAAATAGTTACGATCTTTTCAAAGGGCTAATAGTACCAAAATAAAGAATTATATATTCGTTAATTGTTACCGGGAATTATATCTACATGTTAAAATATGATAATAAATATATGTATATATATAACATACAGTTTTATATCTCTATTCGTGTACATGTATCATATATTACATACATATATTATATATATGTACATATATAATATGAAATATTTTATATGTACATATGTATAAAATTTTATATTATATATGTATCTATGGATGTGTGTGTATACATATTTGTAATATATGACATACAAAAATTACACATATATGTATGTGTATGTATATACATACACATGCGTGTATTATATATATATATATAATACATATAATTTATATATGTATATATATATATATATATAATTTAATTTATATTATGTTGTTACGAAATACATTCGTTATGTTTAGTGATTTATAGAAATTTTATTTTAAATAAAATTTGATTATCATATTTGATGCTCTATATGCTCTACACACGTCTATTGTATGTATGCGAAATAGAATAATTGTTATACAGTGTATGTTAAAAAAATTATATTTTAATTAAATAATTTTTAATTTTTATTGAATAATGGCTGCTAAAATTATTTTTAAATGATACGAATATATATATATATATATATAGTTTTTATCGAATGCTAATTTAATGTTTCAGCTACAATTAACACATAATTTAATTAACAGTACTATTTCATGAACAACAAAGACGCGAATGTAAACAAATATTTTAAAACTATATTTATAAAGATATATTAAGATAAATGAGATAGCAAATGAAATCGATCACGCACAATCACGAAATATACAGAATAAAAACACGTTTATATAGGATGTAATGATACATATTGTTAAACAATATATACCTATAATTAACTTAATATAAAAAGTATCATATATAACATATATTTATGAAATTACAATACCATTCAAAAAATTGTGTATCAACAATATTTATATTGCCGCCAATAATGAATCAGATTTTGATATAAATAATTCACTGTGTACATTTTTTATAAATTATGTACATAATAAATTATTTACACATCACGAATTGTCAACCTAATTCATTATTGACTACAATGCGAAAAATATAATTCTGCAGTATGACCAGATACTTAAATTTTAAAGAAAAAAAAAATTATTTTCCTATTTCATTCAAATAAAGATAAATGTACAAGTTTAATTATATAAACCTATTGCACGCTTACTTTTATACAGTTACGCGATGTTATAATTTAAGTGTGCACAGAGATATAGATTGACGAAGTAGATAAAATACATTTTAATTAAATTTATATAAATTATCTCTGTATGTATATATATATATATATATATTTCATTTTATTATACTATTTCATCGAATTCATAATCTCAAATTGGCTATTTGCAGCAGGAAAGTTTAATTAAATAAAACAGAATTTGGATCTTCATTGTCAAGCTGCTTTACATGCCTCAGAACGTCTTTCTTTGTAATTACACCAAGTAGTCGCCTGCATGAGAAACAGAGAAAAATCTCGATATTAGTTTATAACAAACATAAAGATTATATGAATACAAGAGCTTTTATATACGTACCCGTTATGTGTAACTAGAGTTTGCCGTAATCCTAATTTTCGGAACATATCCACTACAGTTTCCATAGGAGTTTGATCTGTGATAGTAATAGGGGCCATATCTAATATCTTTTTTAATTTCAAAGGCGGGGGCGAATGACTTTGGATATTGTTTCCGTTAGTAAAAATAACTAACGATTGTCTGCTAATATCTTCGATCATTCTTTTGGCATTAGCAATGGCAAGGTTGAGATCCCGTCGTAAGACAAAACCAACGAGATATTGAGATTCTTTAGAGACTATTACAGGAAAACCATTATGCTCAGTTTCTTTAAGCAAATTCTCTACATCTTCAACAGTCATCGAATCTTGAGTAAGAACATGAAGAGCTTCGTTTCGCCTAAAAATTAAGAATACATAGACATGTGTACGCGCCGCATACATGCAGAATCTTAAAATTTATACATATATGTTTATTTTTTGCTTACTTGGGTTGCATGACATCTGCTGCTAGAGTTGTATGCTGAAACTCATCCTTGCTATCCAGAAACGGATACCCATTTAAACCAATGTGAGCATCATAGATACCTTGTTTCCCGAGAGCATCACCAACCCATTTACTCGCCATAGCTGCAGCCATTAAAGGTACAATATATCGTACGCCGCCTGTTAATTCAAACATAATGACAACTAAAGAGACCGTCATTCTGGTTACACCCCCAAGGACAGCAGCAGCCCCGACCATCGCATACAATCCAGGTGTTATGCAGTCAACACCCATAGAACACTCCTCGCTAAACATCCATATGTGAGGATAATTATAAGCAAGTTGTTCCATTCCTATTCCCACGATACGACCCATTATCGCTCCCAGACAGAGAGAAGGAATAAACAAACCGCATGGAACTTTCATGCCGAATGTGAATATTGTCATAACGAGTTTTAATATTAATGCTAGCACAAGTAACCATATAGCTTTGTAGACTCCTGGGCCAGCTGCAGCAATCTCAATAGCAGATTTCACAGCAGTGAAGTTTCTATTGTAATCACTATAGAGCAGAAAATATTTTTAAAATAATTTAAATATATTCAATAATATACATGTTAATTTTATACCATGCTGACAAAAATTAATTATAAACAATTGTTAAATTTACGTATTTTAATAATTTATAATTAAGTAATTATATATGATATCTTCAGATAAAACAATGAAATCTTAGCATATTTACTAACCATAACATATCTGCGTTCGATACACCGCATTGGCTAAATAACAAGTAAATGAGTTGACTGGTGTTCATCCTTGTGTAAGGATTTGGATATCCAATTACTGCTGTTACCACTGTTACAATTAATACTTCAGTAACAGGATATTGTCCCAATTTGGAAGTTTTACGATATCGGCACCAAAATAAATTTGCTTTGATAAATAACGTTGCTATTACTCCCTACCGCGAAAATTTGTTTTTATAAATATACACTTTTAATAAAATTAATAATACGCAATATAGAATAAAAATTACATACTCCAAATATACCAAGCATGACGAAAGGAATCAATTCGAAGAATATCCAAGGTTTATTATATTCTACATAAAATAATACTGAATGCTCATTTCCAAATGGATTTATGGAACGTAGTACAAAAGCAGCTATCAAAGCACAGAAGAACGATCGCCATAAAGTTTTTAATGGAAAATAATAGCTGACCTAAAACAAATACATAATTTTTGCAGTCTTTCAAAATATAAATTACATAATCAGGATATGTTTTCTTCACATTTTTTAACTTTAAATTGATTAAAAACATAAACATATAATTAAAAATTATTCTATATATTCTGCTAGAATACTTTTAGTTCTAACAAAATATTGAGAATATCTTCGAAATATATCATGTTATTTAATCTTCTCAAATAATACCTCTTCTAAGCTAAATAGAACACCGCCAATCGGGGCTCCGAAAGCAACGGAAACTCCTGCCGCGGCCGCAGCAGATAAAATTTCTCTTTTCTTCGCTTCATTTCTACCATATTTTGGAAATAGATACGAAAATATATTTCCTATACAACATGCAATGTGTACCATGGGACCTTCCTTTCCCAAACTTAAACCCGCTGATACGGAAAGAATCAGACCTACTGACTTAATAATCAACGTCCATTTACCGAGATATCCGCGGATAATAAAGCCACTCAAAATTGTTTTTATCTGAAAAAATACACATATATGAACAGAACGTAAAAATAAAATGTAAAATAAAAAAATTTAATTTATTAGATTTATATACTTATTAAGTTGTATTATCGAAACATATATTTATAATATTTCTAAAAGAGAGAAAAACTTGATAAATTTACTTCAGGTATTCCAGAGCCACAAGCGTAAGGAGCAAACATTCGCACTAGAGATGCAGAAAGTGCTGCAAACAGAAGCGCCCATGCTGTATAAAATAAATATGATATTGTATAAGGTCCTGCTCCCTCTTTTGCCTGATATAATACTTCAGGCCATGTCAACCACTGCAAAAAAAGATATATTATTAATCATATTGGAAAAAAATTTAATTAACATAAGAAATACAAAAAATTTGTAAGTCACAACGAAATTAGAGAGAATTATATATTTACTTGTGTACAGTTTCCACCATCAAACGTAGTCTCATTATAGCTCCAACAACATTGCTCTTTATTTAACCAGAAAGCTTGTGGACAGATACCGAATTTAAGATCTGTCATCCAGGAAGCACCAATATCTATAACACCAGCCGCCACTCCCGTAAAAAGTCCGACTAGTAAAACGCAAAGCCATCCCGACCATGCGTCATGAGCTCCTTTTATCAAACCCCAGATAGAATCGTGCTTCTTTTTCACGATATAACGATGCCGCATTCGATCTCGCGCGATATCCCGTTGCCAATCGATAGTATGAAAATCATCATACTGTCCAATCCCAGGTATGTCATCAGAATCAACTGAAACTAATAAATGTAAAAATTTCGTAACACTGAATTATTTTGTAATGTTTTTGATACAACTTTGGAGAATTGTATTTTCAATATCATTATTGTATACATATATATGTATACAAAAAATTTAATAATTATATAAACAAAAGAATATTGTATATATGTGAGACAGAAACTAGCAAATATGTATATTTTCTACAGTTAGTAACAATAAATATAATAATCAGAATATATACTCTGTATCCTTTACCCGTATGAAGCTGGCCCTCCAATATTAAAAAATCGATTTTTTTCTTCATGCATTCGTTTGCTCATCGTTTGCTCATGAATGCTCAGTTCAAAAGATACAAAAAAATTAAGTTTTGATATCGAATTAAAAAATCGATTTTTTTCTTCATGTATTTGTTTGTTCATCGTTTGCTCACAAATCTTTTGAACTAAGGGTGAGCAAACGAAAATTCCAACTGAGCATTCGTGAGCAAACGATGAGCAAACGAATGCATAAAGAACACACACACAGTACATACATAAAATGTATAATTCGATATTCTTTGTCTGAAATTTCTTTTCTATTTATCAAACGAAAATTTAATAACTCATATTAATAAAATATTTAATTTTTTGACGAGTTAATCATCGATTAATTCACAATGAGCAGAATTTAAAGTATAAAAAATTTAAAGTATAGTAAATATATATATAAATATATATATATATATATAATTATTATTGTCAATCTCTCCCATTTCTCTTCTTCCATATATATGTATTAAATAACAAAAAATTAATTCTATGTATATTAATAAAATACTGAAGGAGAATTATTTGATAAATTAATCTTTTAACTTATTCGACTTGTGAATTGCTTAAAACAAAATTCGATTATCCACAATCCAATCTCCTATTCATATATGTTATAATACTATAAATAACAAAAAAAATAATTCTATTCAAGTTATTTTTCATGTTAAAATAAAGATTAATTAATAATTAAGTTAACAGACGATAAATTAATCGATAGAATTGCTCAAAGTAAAGTCTAATCACAAACTTTTATAGTATAGAAGTCTGTTTCTAACTATACATATACCAATATAATTTATTGTTTCTAATCTGATCGTTTTTTCTTATGTTAAATAACAAGTAAATTCTATCTGTATTAACAAAATATAATATTTTACCTCATCAATTTTTTAGCTTGGTCTCATATTTATTAGTTTCAAATTTAAATTATAATAGGCTAAATAAATCATATTATTAGATAAAAGAAACATAAAAATCAACTGTGGACTTTTCGCGAAAAATTATTCTGTCATTATTCAAATATATTATTTAAATATAAATGTTCTTTTGAATTAAATTTTATTTTATACATGTAAATATTTCCTACAGTTTTTAAAATTATTCTCATCCTGAAGAGGAAAATCTCATTTTTAAAGATTTAAAATTAAGCTGCTTTTTTTCAAGACTGTCCCAACTTTTAATTTTTAGAGATTTTATATTAAAGAATTCCAAGGGTAAAAAAGTTACGCAAAGGCTGTATAACAATATCATTACTGCCCAGTGAGAAATGACAATAAAATCGTCGTCGAATCGATGTTGATTTTATTATCATTTCTCATTGAGTGTCGGTTAAAAGAGTTAGAGACACACAGAATATAAGAGGTCTAAATCGACAACAAAGGATTTTACGAACCTATAAAAACTGAGTTCTCATTATCTTAGATAGCGCAGTTACTGCTTTTGTACTGTGTCGTACAACAAAGTTACATTATACCTGAAAAAAGATCGCTGACAGATAATGCCAATTTTTCTCAAGTGAAAGATCAATATTCAGTGCCTATTGAAAGCGACAATAAACGGAAAGGTAAAAGAGAATGACTTTTTGTCATAGAGAGGCGCGATATGGCGTTATAATAAAAATATTATTTATATCTTAATCTTTTACGTAGGTCGAGAGGCATCAAAATCGCTCAATTGGTTCTTAAACGTGGTCGATATAAAATGTATAATCATAAATATCCATCGTGTCATTTCTAATTTTATCAATAAAATTAAAAATGATACAATGGATATTTATGATTATACATTTTACGACAATTTGCTAAATAAAAATTTCATATATAGTGACCTTGATAAACAGTTAACGACTCCTTTTATCTCCTTATGTGGAGCATAGGACGTCTATAGACCTCTTTTGTCCGAGGCCTATATTCGTTTCTCGAATCAGATTGTTTTTCGGATTTGTGGGTGATTGGTTCACAGAATCCTACCTCAGTCAGATATTAGAAACAAATATCTACTGATATGTATACTACTGATGTACACTGTGTATAGGATCTACAATTTAACGCCGCATCCGAACGGCGCTGATGATCATAGATCTTTTGATCACCAGGTGGAGCCATTTTTTGGCCCATTAAACGCGAAAAATCGCGTTTGGGCGCACGTGGGATCGAACTCGGGTCTACAGATCGCGAGTCAATCGCATTGAGCGGTGAGCCACTCGACGCCACAACATTATTTATGGAATTATTAAATATTATTAATGGAATTAGATAATGCATGCGTGAAATCAGGCAAAATAACTTAAATGACTTACGATGGGAAGATGCATCGTCGATACGGACGCAATCTGATAGCACGTTATTATCTGAATGAGATGTGTGATGATTGATATCCAACATGTCGTCGTCGCTACTGAGATTTGTTTCGCGTCTTATAGTTCCAGTTCGTAGTCGTACATCCTCTGTAATGTCACCATACTTTACATTCTGAAAATATAAGATTTACTTGCTTAATACTATCTACTTTTATCATTTAGCTATAGCTTATACATCAATCATTTTAGTACAAAATAAAGATGCGTTACCTATTATTTATATGAAAACCAAGTTTTTATTGATGAAGATAAAATACATGACTTGTTGATATTCTTGATAAATTTTAGTATATGTAAGTACACATAAAATATTATATTAATACACATAAGAAACATGATAATGTATGGGATCATGAAGAAAAAACAAAAATATATTAATCTAGATGCAACAAAACATATAATATGTAAGGCAAGAAGATGCAGATTGAAACAACATACCTTTGCATCAACTGAATGATATGTTGTAGCGGCATTTGCATTTGAATGAAGGATTGCAGAATTCAAGGATGATGTACCTTTCAGCGGAAACCTCTCCATGGCATCATGATAATCTAATTTTATACAAGTAAAATATTACTTTGCCGTCTTAAAATGGAACTTAAAGATTCTTTATCAAGACTCTACGTAACAGAGAAAAAGCGAGAACCACAATGCCATACACGGTACTAAATATTTTATTAATAAGCACATTAATATGTAGCTTAATCGGCTTTGCCATAATCCTTTTTAATCCTTCAAATGGATACTATGTAATATAATTTGAATAATATATTCATGATACACAGAATTACAGACACTTTATCCATTATGGATTCCACAAGTGTGCTATAAGAGTTAGGACAAATGTTATTATATGTATGCAACTACAAATATGACGTAAAAAAAACAACGTTTTTTCTCAAATTATATCAATAATTATCTTTGTGATTTGCATCTTCTTGTTCAAAAAGAAAAGATTTGTTAAAAAATATCAATTACACACACCATGTCAAAATGATAGTAGAAACTGAAATCATTCCTGGAAACAGCTGTCGAAATAAATATAAAAAGACGTACAAAACAGTACAATGCACTTGAGACACCATATGACAACTTTTTCTCCCATTATAAAGCATGCATGTTACGAATTTTTTTTGCAGAGATTTTAAATCAAACACAGAAAAATATGTTGACGTAGTCATATTCAAAACTGCGTATCTTTGAGCTTACTTCTAAGCTTCTTCTTTATATGTTTCATTCCTCAGGAGAGATGAGGTTACCTTCTCAAATTACTTCATGCGTATCAGAATGTTCGAGAACTTACCATGTTTAAGAAAAACGTCCTCGTGTTTTTATCTACAAACACCAATCATTATGCCATGTTTTAGATTAGATTGTCTCAGATTAATTTGACAGTTCCGCGACAATAAGAACTCTGTCAGATCAGCACTCCACTATCACGTACAAAACTTGCGGAGCGGAGTCAAAAATGGTCAAAAAGTAACAAGGCAGAATAGAAAGTGAGCTTATTTCAGTACTACAGCCTCTCACTAGGCGGCTAATCGGACTAATAGCGAATTCAATTGGACAATAGCAGAGAGAAACCTGGCAGCCCTGAACCTGAGAAGAAGGGCCGCGTCTTTAACCTTTTATCCAGATCGAAATCGTCCGCTTACTTTAGCGCCAGAACATATATTTTCGATTTAGGAACTATATAGCTAGGTTAGTGCAAACTCGGTCGGATCGAAAACGCCACATTAATATCAGAGAAAAACCTGAGAGCGGCCATGGAGGCCTTTTTCTTGTAATGCTTCTAACTCCCGTACACTAGCGGCACCAACGTTTGCGGGAACTACGTACCACGTCCATTTTCGTGAACCGCCGTCTCGCCCGATAAAATCGTATCGTCGAAAGTGGACGTGGTTCGGGTCCGTGTTAAATCTGGATAAAGAAGATTTGCTCAGAATGAGTGAGCGCGACAGATCGATACTTCCGTTATTTTCTCGTTCGGCAACCTTTGACGCATCGAGAGAAAGCGAGACAGCGAGACGCTACGTCACGAACGTCCCGTCCTTCTCGCTCGGTCGCTTGTTTCGAGCGACTAAAAATGTTTTCTCAGCGATCTCCGCCGTTCGGCGCGTGCCGTATATGTATATACCGAGTGGGGCAATAACTTTGCCACCTTAAATATCTCCGCTATTTTCAGAGATATGAAAATATTGTTACTACAAAAGTTGTAGGGCATCAAGAGAACTATAACATATGCTAGTCATAATTTTTCTAGGTGGAGGCGCTTCGGAGATTTCGAGGTCGACCTCATTTTTTTAAATGGAATTATATGAATTTTTTCACTATATATGATTCCTCTAATTATTCTGTACATAAAAGTATCAAGGTAGAGATATAAAAAAACCAATAGTTTACGAGATATTTTACATACTCTTTTGGTACATATTGACATAAAATGTTTAATAACTCGTGAACTATTGACTTTTTGATAATCGTACCTTAATGCTTTACGGGGCTGATATTTTATCGGTCGACAATGCTTTTCAATGGCTGCAGAACAGAATGATTCTCAGATTATCTATTCTTGAAAAGAAACGTATATGTATGAGAAATCAGAGAAATACTAATACAAAGTTTACTAATGAGTTCTCAAAAATAAATTTTTGAATTTTGTATATCTTTTAATAGAGTAATCAAAATTGCTGACTTTTAAGAAACTTGAAATCAAATATTCAAACAAATTAATTTCACGAATTTTGTCTGTTAATACGTGTCTGTATAAAAATGGAAGTTGAATAATTAGGAAGTTGTTTTTTTTATGTTAACTTAGCCCGTTCTTACTAAATATATGTATAGTTATTAGTAATTAGTACATAGAGATCTTGAATACATTTAAAACTTTTCCAATCATATATTGTGTGACAGTTTAAGGTTTTATTTAGCAAAAACGAGCTAGAGAGGCCCTCCACCACCCCCGTCGATTTTATCGGCGGTCCTCTTTTCTTTATAAATTATACTTACTCGTAAAAAACGGACCATCGTAAATGTAACAACAGCTTCCTTTTACTTATAAGTATATTTGTTGTTTTATATTTTTATATATATCTTTTATTTTTTTTTATTTTTTATATACATTTTAAATATAATACTTAATGCTATTTTTGGATATAATTTTTTATTCAATTTAATAATATAATAATTATAATATGTACAATAATTATGTGTATACTACAATAACAGTGACAATATATAATAATAATAATATTTACAATCATAGATAATATATACAATATAAATGCTGTTCAAAATACATGAAAAATCATATTAAGAGAGAACATAATTAAAAAATTACATTATATAATATAATAAAGTGGGATTATACGAAAACGTCGAAAATACGTATAAGAACACATAATTTTATTAAATGTATAGTTTCTAGAAAATACTTATAAATGAAATTAATTAAACATTAGCAGTAATTGAATCGTATTTGTTTTTATAACTCTTGACTTATTATAAAATTTATTAAGTATAAAATCTAATAAAATTTAATATATTTATCTTGTGATGCGCGCTGGTTAATATCCGATACAAAAAAGAAAAATCTTCATAGTAGGGAGCGAATTTAATACATTCCGTTTCTACGTCAAATTCATAAAATCTATTCGCAAAGAAAAGTTAAGCAATCCGTCAAACAGCGACGGTCTTGTTATGAGATTTTGTTACAGGTGTGTGAATCTCGAATTTTCCTGACCGTTTATGTGATAATTTTAGCAGCGTGTCAATTACAATTACCATTTTTATCGCATCTTTAACATTATATTAAAATTTGTATGCAAGAAAATATATGTTCTGCCATTACTAAAAATTGTAATCTTTTATTGAAAATGAATGGATAGAATGATTTCCTTGTTGAATAGTAGTTACGAAGGAATATATTTAATAATAATAAAATACATGTATTACTGTAATCTCTTATATGTGTGGATACAAAGTGTCTCAGGTACCAACTGTTCGAGATGAGCCGAACCCAATAATAGTGGGATTTTAAAGAATTATTTTCTATTATTTTATATTGAAATAATTATTATATAAAATGTGACAATATTTCCTGCATATATTTCAGGCTAAACATTTTAATTATTATAATCCCGCTAATATGAGGGTACCCATTCGACTTATCTCGAATTTTCTGTATCCACACTTTTTTAATCAAATTCATGTATTCATGATACCATTGTTGAAAGAGTACAAAACATTTTGGTTTATCTAAGTTGACACAAAAATCAAAATTTGTTAAATATAATCTTATAATACGTGCATGCATTTTATTATAAATATAGATATATAAACATATTAGAGAAGCTGCAATTAATTAATTAATTAATATCCTAGAATAGCGGGATGTCCAATACCTGAAAATAATTTTTAAAACAGTTAACTGTTAGAGCATTTAATATATACATTCGTAACTACATTTTTATTAAAACATAAGTAAAAAAAATTGAAGTAAATCATTTGTATGAAATTTGAATGTATAAACAAATATATTATTATATATCTATAAGATACTAAAGTTTTATTGTCATTAAGACAGTATTGTTACTAGCATTATTACTAATAGGAGAACATTTAGTAAAATTAAGAAAGCGAAGAAAATTGTTTTCTAAATTATACCACTAAATTAATTCGTAACTTAATTTTAAAATACATATCGTAGATAATATAATTGTAATTGACTCATTGACAAAATTATTTCTGCGCGAGAACTGCTTATAGAACCTTCAGGATTAATTCCGATTTTGTAACAAGAATCTCCAACGGAACCAACTACACTTCGCAAATAGATTTTACAGAAAACAACGAAGAATAATGCTTCATTATGAAAATAATTTCGATTTTCCATCAGTATATGAACCAGGCATTTACTGACAATTATCTGACGGAGATACAATAATGAGACCCTTACATATAAAAAAATTAATCACCAATGATAATATATTTTTATAATTCTGTAATGTTAAAAATATACTTGTCGAAAATTTTACGAGTGAGAAGTTAATATTTAACCATTGTCTCAATCAAAGCTCAAACTTGTACTACATTTTATTTAATAAAAATAAATCTATATACTAAATGTAAAATATATGTCGATTATTTTTCACCAAAATTAGAAGTAACTTAAAATTGTTGACTTTTTGATATTCAAAATAAAATTCAAATTAAAAAAGAGTTAAAATTACATATGTGTCAAAATCTCTTGTTGTTATACGTTTCGCCGATTTCGTATAATTTGCAGTAACTCAACAAATTGGTGTACTGAGCCAAGATAAATGCTATTAAATTCAGGATATTCAAAAATCCGATATATATTACTTTAACAGTCTAATTAATGTATAATTTATTAGTATAATTGAACAAATTACAAAAATTAATTTGATGGCATTTATCTGGACATAGTTTACATAAATTTTACATTACGCATCCAATACTATAAACATTTATTTACAATAAAATTAAATTACAATTACAACATTAATGCGTTACATAAGTAATATCTGTGTAACATTTTACATTGTTAAATTAAATCTCGATAAAGAGTTGCTGAAAATACAATAAAAAATGTAAAACTATTAATTCATATTATCTTCATATTTGCTAATTGGAACAGAATGCTGATAATTGAATAAAATTTAAAGTTTTATTCAATTTTAGTTCCTTCTTTCCAATTATCAAGTATTGTATGATATCTATGGATGGTTTCGTTTCACGTATGATGCGAATGATGTACCATTTCATCTTTCTTTAGTATTCGATAAATGACAAGGATAAAATTATACATCTTGCACATCGTGTGTGAAACGGAATAAGGACTTATATTTCCCTATTTATATAGTATATTAATTAGCCTATTCATACCTATTGTCCTGCCTACCCGTATTTTTATTTCGTGCCTATTCGCCTATATATAAGCTGGATGACCTAAACGCGATATTAAACGAAAAAGAAAATTTTAGAAATGAAAGAACTCGCAATTTAGATTGCGAGTTCTTATATTTCGACAATTTTGCCCTCCCGAAAGTGATTACCCTCCCAAATATCAAGAGACACGGTAGTGTCTCGACACTAAGACTATTTAACTTACATTTAATATTTACCTTCGTACCTTTGATTGGTGTTACATACCAACCTACCTTTGTAGATCCTCTTCGTCTTCTTTCTTCTGGCCAAATTAAACTAACCTTTTGATGATCTTGGCCAATAATTTCTGGCTTCGTATACCAGAAATCGATATAAAAAGGAGAAACTCCTTTTTGCCTGCCGACTATCACCGGCAATAAGCGTAAAATTTTTACGCTTTCGTTCGATGCGCGAAACACGGACGCGTCGCGAAAGGCCATCATATTAATGAAATTAATTGTACTAAACGAAAATAAATTGTTAATGAGATAGTATAATATTTTCATTAATATACGATTTGTATCTATTCTTTATTCGCCTTTCTGCGTAATTAAATATGTATCTATTTACTAAAATATATTTATCTGATTAAAAATAAAAGTAAATTAAAAAAATCTTTATTTATATACTGATCTGATTCAAAAAAGCTCTATCGCGAATATTATGAAATTTAGATTTGTTTTTTACGTAAACTTTATAAAATGAAAATAAAATCTTGATTTAAAAATAAATAAAAGGAACATTATTTAATCAACTGCTATTTGATAGAATCTAAGGCCCATTTACATCGATTCGATCGATTCGTTACTGAATTTCATCTCGAAAGCATTCGGAGATGAGAAATTCAGAAAAATGACGCAAGATTCGATAGGGATAATAAATTTCCCTTAAAAAAAGTAATATCAATTTAAATACCTTTTTATAGTAATTATTAGAATTATTTTTTATTTATTTATAATAATTATTTCGAAATAAAGTATTTCAAGTAACGCAAATTTGTGATCACAGTTATAAAACAGTTATTAGGTAAATTTCATTTTTTATTTCGTGATAAAACGTAAATTGAATCTTACGTCATTTTACTACTTTAACTGGTAAAAAATCCAGTTACCAATTACTACGTATGGATAAGTTATAACAGTCTAGGCTAATTAAGTTAGAGCAGTGAGAGAGATAATAATAATTAGAAATCATAAAACGTTTTATATCAAAAAGCAGAATTGTTTGTAATATATCGCTCAATATCAAAACGTTTGTTATTATTTTATAAAACATACAATTATGAATTGAGGTAATAAATAAAATTACTTAGAAAACAATATCTTCTTATACGCAATTACTTTTTTGCACTAACTTTTGTAAAACTTTATCTTAGATAATTGTTTGGAATGGGATAGATGGGAAAAATAATGAAACAATATGTAACACTCAGATCTTCAATCTTTATGAGATAATCCAAATGTCATAATTTTTTTATTAATGTAGGTAATATCTTTAACCATTTTTCTACATTCTGTTTTATTTTACTAGAATATTGCATTTTTTATTTAATATACAAAATATATATAAATATTTGATTCTCTCTATTTTTGAATCTTAATATGTATCCATCCCCCCGTTTTTGTTTATATTTTATTGATATGCATTTTCTGTGATTCTATTATACTACTTTATATTATTCTTTATATTTTCTTTCTATTATAAGATTTTGTTAATTTTTTTCTATTTGATCATGTAAGAATATCATGAGTTAATTTAAGTAACAGTTGTAAATGAAAAAATCAACATACTTTAATCTTCTATAGTTTTATTTAATCTGTTCATAGCTTTAAAAAATTATATAATTGTATATTTTTAACTTATAAACATAAAAATCCAATCAATTTTTATGTACTCGGTTTTAATGTGAACCAAAAAATATTAAACGATCAATATAAGAGTGAATAAATAATAATCTTCTATTATCCTCATGATATTCTCAATTTCTTGAAAAATTTCGCCTTTATACATTTGAAATATATGTGCATTCGAACGTATTTTCGTATGCACATAAATTTATACGCACAATATATTCAACAATAAAAAGGGATCCAAGATTAAGTTTATCCTAATCTGTTAAAACTTATCCATTTTAGGGCAACGGATGTATGGAATGTTACGTTCTTTTGTCTATTAAATTTGTATATTACTATTATTGAATTGATGTATACATGTATCTAGGTATACCTTTCTCTCTCTTTCTATATATAATATATTATTATAATAAAGTTACCACACATCCATACCCCAATAATAACGTTAATTAATCACTCACCGACCCGATGCGCAACAGCGGAGTTACATCTGCAACGTCGCTACGATGATTCTGTAACAAAAAAATACATAATCCAAATTAAAACACAATTATAAATTTTATGAAAAGACCTCTTAGAAACATTTTTATAAAATTTCAAATTTTAAAGCAATCCTTGTTTTAATTAAATAGTATTTTTATAAATTATTAGTATTTTTAAAGTAAAAGTATTTAAGAATAAATTGAGCAAAGATATCGATTTTTTACATAAGTAAAAAATAATATTTACCGCAAAGTTGCTCCACCGATGCCCGATGCCTCTCCCGGTCCTCCTCCTCCTCTCAGATTTCGGTTGACATCCTCTCGCACTGGTCACTCGCGTAAAACACTCGCGAATAGTATACACAATCGCGCGCGGACTATAATTTTTTCAAAGTCTTTCGCGCGACACTGTCGTTTTCCGGATTTACAAAACTCACGATAGGATTTCCATTTCGGTCGGTGGAATCAACACCACACGTCGACGAGTACTGCGAAACACACGGTTGTTGCCGAACAAGGGTTAAGCCCCACACGATAGAAGACGTAATCGATCGTATCGAGTTCATCACCTCTGATTTAAGCAAAATCACGTTTAAAATTGACTCAGCCATACGCCCTAACTATCATTTCGTCGTGGACACAAAAGGTGCTGTACCTCGTGCGATAACACTAGGCTAGTAGACGTGACGAGCGCCTCTTGATTTATATCAAGATTAATTGATAACAAGAGAAAAGTTGGTACCGATTGCCGATTCTAACAATCTAGACAGTATCGGAAATAGGATCCAACCCCTCGTCCCGAGCAGACCATAAAGATCAACAGCTAGGCTCTGACCAAGTCAGATTAAAGCGATTCGAACGGGTATAAAGCAGAGAAATGAGCGTCCTGACAGAGTTATACAACTTCAGCCTTTTTGGGCGACCCAGAGATGAACCCGAGAGACAAACGATCGCTTCTACCGCTAAGGGCCGAACCGTTTGACGACAGACGGAGCGTGTCCTCTATCAGTCGAAACCGCGCGAACACAGCACCCTGTGCGAAGTGCGTGACATGTACGCGGCCGACATCACCTCGTGCTAGGGCACTCGGCGTGAGAGTTGCAATGACCACCAATGGTGGCCACACGTGCAGCAACGTCTCAAAGAGAGTTCCGTTTTCCTGTCGAAACATTGTAGATGTGATTCCATCGACCGTCGAAACAGATCTCCATCGAATGGGTATTGTGAAAAGTCCAATTAGTCCGATAATAATTTCAACGGCACTCCCGAACGGCACGCGCGACGCGACGAACCGGCTGCGGTTCGTTTATTTTCAATTTAAATCGGCGACGAGGGTACGTTGGCTTCCCCGTCGTTGGATTTTTACACGAGAAGAGAACGACTTTACTCAAGCATCTAAAAATTTATCTAGGTTATTATATATCATTCAGATAGATCTGAAAATTTCGAGATACTTTAGGGAAATCGTTTTACTCGTGTACATCCTCGGGGTACTGAGCCCTCTCACCACGTCAAGGTCGTACCCATGAGAGGGAAGATATTATATGAAATTCTGAAAAATGTATTATATGTATTTATTATCTATTATTATATCATCAACAATTAAAAATGAATATTAAATATACATAAATTGTCACGAAATAAATTAAGAGCTGATAAAAGGAT
This sequence comes from Cyphomyrmex costatus, assembly GCF_001594065.2. NCBI lineage: Eukaryota > Metazoa > Arthropoda > Insecta > Hymenoptera > Formicidae > Cyphomyrmex > Cyphomyrmex costatus. Next base: position 355,577 of record NW_017275921.1, read on the forward strand.
TGAATCTCTTATTACGATATCTATTAGATATGATTAGGCTCTATGAAATGAAAAAATGATAAAAACGAGAAATATTCCTTTCATTACCGACAAATAGTTTCATAGTTACGCTCAAGTTTTTATACGGATTATATTAAAAAAGATGCGAGAAAACGAAAAATTAATAAAATTATTAATTACACGAACTGTGTGTGCATTAATTTTGAATATAGAAATCGTATGAATAGAATTGCGCGCGTTATTTGCATGAAAATATTAATTGTTTTTTACAACTTATGTGATATCGTTCGAAGTACTCTATAATCGAGAAGATTAACTCAAGGAAGAGAAAAATGTTACGTTAAACAAAATTATAGTCCATAATTATCGCGAAATAGTAATAAATTTTGCTTTCTATCGTGTTTTGATTCCAACTGAATGAACCGTACGAAATATCTGTTCCATGATACACGATTATGTCATCTCGATCCCTTTATGGATAGTTGATCACGCGAGCTAACAATCGTATACTGTGAATATTCACAAAGTACAATATTTCGTATAATTTAATTCGTCGTGTTTATGTATACCTATAAGTCTCGGCAATTAAATAACTGCGCGATGACTACACGCGCGTTACAATGACACCCGCCTGTCCTTCCGCCTCAAACTACAAGGTCGCGTGCCGACCAACTGTCGAAATATTAACGGATATTATAAAATAAGTAAAACAATCTATTCTTTACTTTATTTTTAATATTCTCTGAATACGCTTTGTTGTACGATGTCACTCAACATTATTTTAAGATTCAAGATGCTATGAGTATTAAACCTGTTGGATTGTTAGTCAATACGAATTATTTAAAATTATAAAATAAATGTAAAATATGTTCTTCGGTGTATAATTACAATATCATATTAAACGATTCGTTAAAATTAAACTGCTAATAGAAATTATCTCATTAATTCTGCGATAAAATACTAATTCGATTCTGTTTCAAATAATTTAAACTCAAATTGTTATTATACTAATATACAATTTGATCCTATTTAAAAAATAAAACAAAATAGAATAATTGAAAGGCCAACTCTTTAAAGAATTAAACGTTTTTTTATTACTTTTTATTTTTAAAAAATTAAGTTATTTAAAATAGATGTTTTTAGTAAAAAAAAAAGATTAAAAGATTAATCTTTATTATCAATATTTTAAATAAAATTTTAAAACTTATTTTATATTTTATATTAATTTTAAATACGTCGTACCAGTCAGCAGTCGATAGTATTTAAAATAATGTTATTTAAAATATATATTTTAAATATATGTATTTAATATGTATTTAAATTATATAAAAATCAAAATGAAACAGTTATTTAATATTTCTTCTTATTTTAAAAAACTTTTTCTAATTTATTACTTATTTAATATTTTAAGTACGTTTTTGGAACGTAAAATACAACGTTTAATATTATCTTTAATAGTGTTATTACAAAAATATGTTTTAGAAAGAAATATTAAATAGAGCCGTACACCACAGCTTACACCGAGCCGCGGTAATGGAATGACTGCTCGCCGAGCACTGCTCGGTCTATCGGTGAGCCGGGGGTGAGCGGGGACTGTGCGACTCGTGTCTGCCCTTCCACATCAAAACAATCCCCAAGGCTGCTTTCACTAACCGTCTAATATTTACTCGTCGAAATATCAATTAACGCGCTCGCGTATTACAAAATAATTAAAATAATCTAAACCGCAAAAATTTGATCCTTCCTAAATTAAAACAATCTGTTAATGACTCGGAAAAAGAACATGGCTGCATTAGATTAGAATAAAATAAGGATCCACCGCATTTTCAAAAGCTACATAACGATAATGATGTGAACACATTATATTGAAATGCCTTTTTCTTAGAATAAATGATTGAAATAGAACTTGATTTATGAAAATATTTTAGTAATACTTATTTTAGTAATATTTATTTTGTAATACGCGAGCGCGTTAATTGATATTTCGACGAGTAAATATTAGACGGTTAGTGAAAGCAGCCTTGGGGATTGTTTTGATGTGGAAGGGCAGACACGAGTCGCACAGTCCCCGCTCACCCCCG
>NW_017275921.1:358310-526625 GCF_001594065.2 Cyphomyrmex costatus
GCGCGTGTAGTCATCGCGCAGTTATTTAATTGCCGAGACTTATAGGTATACATAAACACGACGAATTAAATTATACGAAATATTGTACTTTGTGAATATTCACAGTATACGATTGTTAGCTCGCGTGATTAACTATCCATAAAGGGATCGAGATGACATAATCGTGTATCATGGAACAGATATTTCGTACGGTTCATTCAGTTGGAATCAAAACACGATAGAAAGCAAAATTTATTACTATTTCGCGATAATTATGGACTATAATTTTGTTTAACGTAACATTTTTCTCTTCCTTGAGTTAATCTTCTCGATTATAGAGTACTTCGAACGATATAATCATATAAGTTGTAAAAAACAATTAATATTTTCATGCAAATAACGCGCGCAATTCTATTCATACGATTTCTATATTAAAATTTAATGCACACACAGTTCGTGTAATTAATAATTTTATTAATTTTTCGTTTTCTCGCAACTTTTTTAATATAGTCCGTATAAAAACTTGAACGTGACTATGGAACTATTTATCGGTAATGAAAGGAATATTTCTCGTTTTTATCATTTTTTCATTTCATAGAGCCTAATCATATCTAATAGAGATATCGTAATAAGAGATTCAATCCTTTTATCTGCTCTTAATTTATTTCGTGACATTTATGTATATTTAATATTCATTTTTAAAAGTTAATTGTTGATCATATAATAATAGATAATAAATATATATAATACATTTTTCAGAAATTCATATAATATCTTCCCTCTCATGGGTACGACCTTGACGTGGTGAGAGGGCTCAGTACCCCGAGGATGTACACGAGTAAAACGATTTCCCTAAAGTATCTCGAAATTTTCAGATCTATCTGAATGATATATAATAACCTAGATAAATTTTTAGATGCTTGAGTAAAGTCGTTCTCTTCTCGTGTAAAAATCCAACGACGGGGAAGCCAACGTACCCTCGTCGCCGATTTAAATTGAAAATAAACGAACCGCAGCCGGTTCGTCGCGTCGCGCGTGCCGTTCGGGAGTGCCGTTGAAATTATTATCGGACTAATTGGACTTTTCACAATACCCATTCGATGGAGATCTGTTTCGACGGTCGATGGAATCACATCTACAATGTTTCGACAGGAAAACGGAACTCTCTTTGAGACGTTGCTGCACGTGTGGCCACCATTGGTGGTCATTGCAACTCTCACGCCGAGTGCCCTAGCACGAGGTGATGTCGGCCGCGTACATGTCACGCACTTCGCACAGGGTGCTGTGTTCGCGCGGTTTCGACTGATAGAGGACACGCTCCGTCTGTCGTCAAACGGTTCGGCCCTTAGCGGTAGAAGCGATCGTTTGTCTCTCGGGTTCATCTCTGGGTCGCCCAAAAAGGCTGAAGTTGTATAACTCTGTCAGGACGCTCATTTCTCTGCTTTATACCCGTTTGAATCGCTTTAATCTGACTTGGTCAGAGCCTAGCTGTTGATCTTTATGGTCTGCTCGGGACGAGGGGTTGGATCCTATTTCCGATACTGTCTAGATTGTTAGAATCGGCAATCGGTACCAACTTTTCTCTTGTTATCAATTAATCTTGATATAAATCAAGAGGCGCTCGTCACGTCTACTAGCCTAGTGTTATCGCACGAGGTACAGCACCTTTTGTGTCCACGACGAAATGATAGTTAGGGCGTATGGCTGAGTCAATTTTAAACGTGATTTTGCTTAAATCAGAGGTGATGAACTCGATACGATCGATTACGTCTTCTATCGTGTGGGGCTTAACCCTTGTTCGGCAACAACCGTGTGTTTCGCAGTACTCGTCGACGTGTGGTGTTGATTCCACCGACCGAAATGGAAATCCTATCGTGAGTTTTGTAAATCCGGAAAACGACAGTGTCGCGCGAAAGACTTTGAAAAAATTATGGTCCGCGCGCGATTGTGTATACTATTCGCGAGTGTTTTACGCGAGTGACCAGTGCGAGAGGATGTCAACCGAAATCTGAGAGGAGGAGGAGGACCGGGAGAGGCATCGGGCATCGGTGGAGCAACTTTGCGGTAAATATTATTTTTTACTTATGTAAAAAATCGATATCTTTGCTCAATTTATTCTTAAATACTTTTACTTTAAAAATACTAATAATTTATAAAAATACTATTTAATTAAAAAAAGGATTGCTTTAAAATTTGAAATTTTATAAAAATGTTTCTAAGAGGTCTTTTCATAAAATTTATAATTGTGTTTTAATTTGGATTATGTATTTTTTTGTTACAGAATCATCGTAGCGACGTTGCAGATGTAACTCCGCTGTTGCGCATCGGGTCGGTGAGTGATTAATTAACGTTATTATTGGGGTATGGATGTGTGGTAACTTTATTATAATAATATATTATATATAGAAAGAGAGAGAAAGGTATACCTAGATACATGTATACATCAATTCAATAATAGTAATATACAAATTTAATAGACAAAAGAACGTAACATTCCATACATCCGTTGCCCTAAAATGGATAAGTTTTAACAGATTAGGATAAACTTAATCTTGGATCCCTTTTTATTGTTGAATATATTGTGCGTATAAATTTATGTGCATACGAAAATACGTTCGAATGCACATACATTTCAAATGTATAAAGGCGAAATTTTTCAAGAAATTGAGAATATCATGAGGATAATAGAAGATTATTATTTATTCACTCTTATATTGATCGTTTAATATTTTTTGGTTCACATTAAAACCGAGTACATAAAAATTGATTGGATTTTTATGTTTATAAGTTAAAAATATACAATTATATAATTTTTTAAAGCTATGAACAGATAAAATAAAACTATAGAAGATTAAAGTATGTTGATTTTTTCATTTACAACTGTTACTTAAATTAACTCATGGTATTCTTACATGATCAAATAGAAAAAAATTAACAAAATCTTAGAATAGAAAGAAAATATAAAGAATAATATAAAGTAGTACAATAGAATCACAGAAAATGCATATCAATAAAATATAAATAAGGGGGGATGGATACATATTAAACCGTATAGATTAAAAAATAGAGAGAATCAAATATTTATATATATTTTGTATATTAAATAAAAGTGCAATATTCTAGTAAAATAAAACAAAATGTAGAAAAATGGTTAAAGATATTACCTACATTAATAAAAAAATTATGACATTTGGATTATCTCATAAAGATTGAAGATCTGAGTGTTACATATTGTTTCATTATTTTTCCCATCTATCCCATTCCAAACAATTATCTAAGATAAAGTTTTACAAAAGTTAGTGCAAAAAAGTAATTGCGTATAAGAAGATATTGTTTTCTGAGTAATTTTATTTATTACCTCAATTCATAATTGTACGTTTTATAAAATAATAACAAACGTTTTGATATTGAGCGATATATTACAAACAATTCTGCTTTTTGATATAAAACGTTTTAATTTCTAATTATTATTATCTCTCTCACTGCTCTAACTTTAGCCTAGACTGTTATAACTTATCCATACGTAGTAATTGGTAACTGGATTTTTTACCAGTTAAAGTAGTAAAATGACGTAAGATTCAATTTACGTTTTATCACGAAATAAAAAATGAAATTTACCTAATAACTGTTTTATAACTGTGATCACAAATTTGCGTTACTTGAAATACTTTATTTCGAAATAATTATTATAAATAAATAAAAAATAATTCTAATAATTACTATAAAAAGGTATTTAAATTGATATTACTTTTTTTAAGGGAAATTTATTATCCCTATCGAATCTTGCGTCATTTTTCTGAATTTCTCATCTCCGAATGCTTTCGAGATGAAATTCAGTAACGAATCGATCGAATCGATGTAAATGGGCCTTAGATTCTATCAAATAGCAGTTGATTAAATAATGTTCTTTTTATTTATTTTTAAATCAAGATTTTATTTTCATTTTATAAAGTTTACGTAAAAAACAAATCTAAATTTCATAATATTCGCGATAGAGCTTTTTTGAATCAGATCAGTATATAAATAAAGATTTTTTTAATTTACTTTTATTTTTAATCAGATAAATATATTTTAGTAAATAGATACATATTTAATTACGCAGAAACGCGAATAAAGAATAGATACAAAATTTAACCGTATATTAATGAAAATATACTATTTCATTAACAGTTTATTTTCGTTTAGTACAATTAATTTCATTAATATGATGGCCCTTCGCGACGCGTCCGTGTTTCGCGCATCGAACGAAAGCGTAAAGATTTTACGCTTATTGCCGGTGATAGTCGGCAGGCAAAAAGGAGTTTCTCCTTTTTATATCGATTTCTGGTATACGAAGCCAGAAATTATTGGCCAAGATCATCAAAAGGTTAGTTTAATTTGGCCAGAAGAAAGAAGACGAAGAGGATCTACAAAGGTAGGTTGGTATGTAACACCAATCAAAGGTACGAAGGTAAATATTAAATGTAAGTTAAATAGTCTTAGTGTCGAGACACTACCGTGTCTCTTGATATTTGGGAGGGTAATCACTTTTGGGAGGGCAAAATTGTCGAAATATAAGAACTCGCAATCTAAATTGCGAGTTCTTACATTTCTAAAATTTTCTTTTTCGTTTAGTATCGCGTTTAGGTCATCCCGCTTATATGATATATAGGCGAATAGGCACGAAATAAAAATACGGGTAGGCAGGACAATAGGTATGAATAGGCTAATTAATATACTATATAAATAGGGAAATATAAGTCCTTATTCCGTTTCACACACGATGCGCAAGATGTATAATTTTATCCTTGTCATTTACCGAATACTAAAGAAAGATGAAATGGTACATCATTCGCATCATACGTGAAACGAAACCATCCATAGATATCATACAATACTTGATAATTGGAAAGAAGGAACTAAAATTGAATAAAACTTTAAATTTTATTCAATTATCAGCATTCTGTTCCAATTAGCAAATATGAAGATAATATGAATTAATAGTTTTACATTTTTTATTGTATTTTCAGCAACTCTTTATCGAGATTTAATTTAACAATGTAAAATGTTACACAGATATTACTTATGTAACGCATTAATGTTGTAATTGTAATTTAATTTTATTGTAAATAAATGTTTATAGTATTGGATGCGTAATGTAAAATTTATGTAAACTATGTCCAGATAAATGCCATCAAATTAATTTTTGTAATTTGTACAATTATACTAATAAATTATACATTAATTAGACTATTAAAGTAATATATATCGGATTTTTGAATATCCTGAATTTAATAGCATTTATCTTGGCTCAGTACACCAATTTGTTGAGTTACTGCAAATTATACGAAATCGGCGAAACGTATAACAACAAGAGATTTTGACACATATGTAATTTTAACTCTTTTTTAATTTGAATTTTATTTTGAATATCAAAAAGTCAACAATTTTAAGTTACTTCTAATTTTGGTGAAAAATAATCGACATATATTTTACATTTAGTATATAGATTTATTTTTATTAAATAAAATGTAGTACAAGTTTGAGCTTTGATTGAGACAATGGTTAAATATTAACTTCTCACTCGTAAAATTTTCGACAAGTATATTTTTAACATTACAGAATTATAAAAATATATTATCATTGGTGATTAATTTTTTTATATGTAAGGGTCTCATTATTGTATCTCCGTCAGATAATTGTCAGTAAATGCCTGGTTCATATACTGATGGAAAATCGAAATTATTTTCATAATGAAGCATTATTCTTCGTTGTTTTCTGTAAAATCTATTTGCGAAGTGTAGTTGGTTCCGTTGGAGATTCTTGTTACAAAATCGGAATTAATCCTGAAGGTTCTATAAGCAGTTCTCGCGCAGAAATAATTTTGTCAATGAGTCAATTACAATTATATTATCTACGATATGTATTTTAAAATTAAGTTACGAATTAATTTAGTGGTATAATTTAGAAAACAATTTTCTTCGCTTTCTTAATTTTACTAAATGTTCTCCTATTAGTAATAATGCTAGTAACAATACTGTCTTAATGACAATAAAACTTTAGTATCTTATAGATATATAATAATATATTTGTTTATACATTCAAATTTCATACAAATGATTTACTTCAATTTTTTTTACTTATGTTTTAATAAAAATGTAGTTACGAATGTATATATTAAATGCTCTAACAGTTAACTGTTTTAAAAATTATTTTCAGGTATTGGACATCCCGCTATTCTAGGATATTAATTAATTAATTAATTGCAGCTTCTCTAATATGTTTATATATCTATATTTATAATAAAATGCATGCACGTATTATAAGATTATATTTAACAAATTTTGATTTTTGTGTCAACTTAGATAAACCAAAATGTTTTGTACTCTTTCAACAATGGTATCATGAATACATGAATTTGATTAAAAAAGTGTGGATACAGAAAATTCGAGATAAGTCGAATGGGTACCCTCATATTAGCGGGATTATAATAATTAAAATGTTTAGCCTGAAATATATGCAGGAAATATTGTCACATTTTATATAATAATTATTTCAATATAAAATAATAGAAAATAATTCTTTAAAATCCCACTATTATTGGGTTCGGCTCATCTCGAACAGTTGGTACCCGAGACACTTTGTATCCACACATATAAGAGATTACAGTAATACGTGTATTTTATTATTATTAAATATATTCCTTCGTAACTACTATTCAACAAGGAAATCATTCTATCCATTCATTTTCAATAAAAGATTACAATTTTTAGTAATGGCAGAACATATATTTTCTTGCATACAAATTTTAATATAATGTTAAAGATGCGATAAAAATGGTAATTGTAATTGACACGCTGCTAAAATTATCACATAAACGGTCAGGAAAATTCGAGATTCACACACCTGTAACAAAATCTCATAACAAGACCGTCGCTGTTTGACGGATTGCTTAACTTTTCTTTGCGAATAGATTTTATGAATTTGACGTAGAAACGGAATGTATTAAATTCGCTCCCTACTATGAAGATTTTTCTTTTTTGTATCGGATATTAACCAGCGCGCATCACAAGATAAATATATTAAATTTTATTAGATTTTATACTTAATAAATTTTATAATAAGTCAAGAGTTATAAAAACAAATACGATTCAATTACTGCTAATGTTTAATTAATTTCATTTATAAGTATTTTCTAGAAACTATACATTTAATAAAATTATGTGTTCTTATACGTATTTTCGACGTTTTCGTATAATCCCACTTTATTATATTATATAATGTAATTTTTTAATTATGTTCTCTCTTAATATGATTTTTCATGTATTTTGAACAGCATTTATATTGTATATATTATCTATGATTGTAAATATTATTATTATTATATATTGTCACTGTTATTGTAATATACACATAATTATTGTACATATTATAATTATTATATTATTAAATTGAATAAAGAATTATATCCAAAAATAGCATTAAATATTATATTTAAAATGTATATAAAAAATAAAAAAAAATAAAAAATATATATAAAAATATAAAACAACAAATATACTTATAAGTAAAAACAGGCTGTTGTTACATTTACGATGGTCCGTTTTTTACGAGTAAGTATAATTTATAAAGAAAAGAGGACCGCCGATAAAATCGACGGGGGTGGTGGAGGGCCTCTCTAGCTCGTTTTTGCTAAATAAAACCTTAAACTGTCACACAATATATGATTGGAAAAGTTTTAAATGTATTCAAGATCTCTATGTACTAATTACTAATAACTATACATATATTTAGTAAGAACGGGCTAAGTTAACATAAAAAAAACAACTTCCTAATTATTCAACTTCCATTTTTATACAGACACGTATTAACAGACAAAATTCGTGAAATTAATTTGTTTGAATATTTGATTTCAAGTTTCTTAAAAGTCAGCAATTTTGATTACTCTATTAGAAGATATACAAAATTCAAAAATTTATTTTTGAGAACTCATTAATAAACTTTGTATTAGTATTTCTCTGATTTCTCATACATATACGTTTCTTTTCAAGAATAGATAATCTGAGAATCATTCTGTTCTGCAGCCATTGAAAAGCATTGTCGACCGATAAAATATCAGCCCCGTAAAGCATTAAGGTACGATTATCAAAAAGTCAATAGTTCACGAGTTATTAAACATTTTATGTCAATATGTACCAAAAGAGTATGTAAAATATCTCGTAAACTATTGGTTTTTTTATATCTCTACCTTGATACTTTTATGTACAGAATAATTAGAGGAATCATATATAGTGAAAAAATTCATATAATTCCATTTAAAAAAATGAGGTCGACCTCGAAATCTCCGAAGCGCCTCCACCTAGAAAAATTATGACTAGCATATGTTATAGTTCTCTTGATGCCCTACAACTTTTGTAGTAACAATATTTTCATATCTCTGAAAATAGCGGAGATATTTAAGGTGGCAAAGTTATTGCCCCACGATCGGTATATACATATACCGTATACGACACGCGCCGAACGGCGGAAATCGCTGAGAAAACATTTTTTGTCGCTCGAAACAAGCGACCGAGCGAGAAGGACGGGACGTTCGTGACGTAGCGTCTCGCTGTCTCTGTTCTCTCTCGATGCGTCAAAGGTTGCCGAACGAGAAAAGAACGGACGTATCGAGCTGTCGCGCTCACTCATACTGAGCAAATCTTCTTTATCCAGATTTAACACGGACCCGAACCACGTCCACTTTCGACGATACGATTTTATCGGCGAGACGGCGGTTCACGAAAATGGACGTGGTACGTAGTTCCCGCAAACGTTGGTGCCGCTAGTGTACGGGGAGTTAGAAACATTACAAGAAAAAGGGTCGAACTGTCGAGTATCGATGTGTGACGTATCAGTTATCACTTTGCAATATTTACCTTACCTTTCAACTCTGAAATAGTAATATTATTAAATGTGAAAATGATTAAATTAATGCAGGATATTAATTTGGAGAATTATACGCTCATCCTGCCGTCGGTAGCGGTCGGAAACGTTGGACAATTGTCTGTCGACTTACTCATTTCGAATCTTAACCTTCCAAAAATCGGTCAAATTTTTAGCGCGTCATTTATACCTGTCGTTGGCTCAAACGCCTATAATGAGCATTCGAATGAGCTTATCACGGCGATTGACATTTACGCGGGGACCAAGGAACGTATTGTCGTTATACAAATCCGATCGCCGTATGTCGGCGAGCTTTTAGAATTTTTCAACGAACTGACACAATTTGTTATCAAGAGAAAAATAGCTAAAGTAATATATATATTCTAATTTATACTCGTTTAATATCATAATTTTTTTTTAATAAAACGTTTTTTCACAGGTAATAATTCTTGCAAGCAGTCATGATTACGCAAAAAGAGAAGTTCAACCACAGCATCTTAAGTTGAGATATGTTGCCTCTCCTAGTATACAGTCTCAAACTGGGAAACTTTTTAATGACCTCAACTGGATTCCACATAAACCAAAAGACACGATGGGAGAGGAACGATTGCAGATACCAGGGGGTGGATTTGCTAAGAGCATCTTCAACTTTTTATCTGACGCTGACATTCCTTGTGCTATCTTGTTCAAATTCTGTTCTGAAGGGGATAATATAGAAGACGCAATAGCTCTGGTGTGCTATTTAAATCAATGGAAATGTGTATTAGGAGCAAGCAGTAGTAATTTGAAATATCCACCATCTTGGAAATACTTATTTGGGAAGCCACCGTCACAGGATATGTATTGATTGTATCAAAATCAATTCAATATTTTTTGTATTATTCTGTTAATCTTAAAATAATATTTTTGCTATGGTTATATAAGCGTATGTTTGAATGTATTATAATAACATATGATCTAGAACATTTTTCATGTAATTTATAAGAAAAGGATTATAGTATTTATACCAAAAAACTAACTGTATAGTTAAAAAAATCCTTATGATTTAGATATAAATACAGTAAATTGTAATAAAAGCTTATGGCTGTATTTTAGTTGACATTCGCAAGAATTTTTAAATTATTCCATCTTTGTTTATCAAATATCAAGGAAGGATTATGTAAGCCTTGTAATCAAGTAGAATGTATCCTATATATAAATTGAAATATGTACTTCAATTTCTTTATGGTGAATAGAGAAATATACAAATAATTTTATTTTATTAAGTTTTATTTCTAAGGAGATAAATAATATACTTATTCAAATACTTTATTTAAATGTTTATTTTTTAATAACAAAATATTCTACGCTAGAAGTTTGTATTTTGCCGAAAATGCCGAATAGGATACAAGAATAGCTAAGAAGGCGGCTAAAAATTCAGAATTTACCCAAGGACCAAGGAAAATTCCTGGATTATTTAGAACAACTACTGCCAAAGGATTCACGCTATTAGGATCTTCTCCATTCCTAATTGCTTTACGAACAGCCACATACTTTTCCTCGTCATATAGTTTTATGTAATAATCACCAGACCTTGCTTTCTTGATATCTTCTGTCCAGGATATCTATAGCACAGACAAAATAGTTTCATAAATATTACATTATCATTCATAACTTTTATATTGATGAAAATATTATGTTAGCATTTATAACTTTTTAAAGATACTAGGTAACTAGGTGAAGTTAGATGGTTTTAAATTAAATTTTCAATTAATAATTTAAAATTAAAATAAGTAAATTGTTAAATGTCTCTAATTATGTCATTATTTTTTTTCTGATTGTCATGCGTTTAATTTATAATCTTTGTTTAATTAAGATTTATCTTAATTTGATTTATTTATGTTAAGATGAGTAACATGGAAAGAGTATGGTGCGTGTATCTATTACCTGATATTTATTGTCGGCACTCAGTCTGACTGCTGGCAACGTCTTGCCCTCGACTTCAGCATATAAACTAATTCCCTTTACGCCGTTGTTGCATTTCAATACGAACTGCATGGTAAAAGCGACATTCGTGAGGACTGTCGCGTCTTCTGTCACATATGACGATGCGACGATCTCAGGTTTTTGACAGGTCTCGGCGAAAGCCACAGAAATTAAACTCGTTAACGCGCACAAGAAAAAAACCTTATTCATCTTGTAAATTTTGATGTTTTTTTTTCCAATAATTTTGACAACTGTGAACTGTCCACGATAAATATTGGTTGGAATATGCGCCTTCCACCAGTTCCAACGTGCGCCAACAATTCCAACCGGTCACCTATATCTACCTAAACATGCCACGTCGATACACGCAATACACAACGCAATAGGTCTGTTCATCTTTATATCTACACTATTTGTGCACTGGTGCAGAGTGGTGCAATAAGTTGAAGCAGGTTAAATTAAAATAAACATATATTTATAAGATGTTACAAATATACTTTACAAATATATACTTTAACTAACGATAAGAGCGACTTTCACCAAACTCCTGTTAACTTAATTAGGGCCACTTTCACCAATTCCAATTAACTTAATCGGCCGATTAGTCCATTGGAATTGATCAATCGCTTCTGTTGTCAAAACTAAATGATAAATGCAATTGGTCAATCTTGCCAAATTACTGGAATGATTAATTTAACTAGAGTTTGGTGAAAGTGTCGTCCTTGCAAAAATTAGCAAATTACTTAATTTACATTGCTAATAAATAATAGTTTAATATGACGAGTTTATGCTTTTCAGTCTAATTCAATTGCATATTATTTGATTGCATGGAAGAGTATTAACATGAAAAAGTTATTTTTTTTTATACCTTATATGTTACCTTATATGTTAAGTATTATAGTATTACAGACATTAAAATACAAAAACACAATACGAAATTAAGCAAATAAAACATAATTATAATGACAAATAAAATACTCAGACTTTTGTAATCAATTTCTTGAATATAATCAATTAGCCTCTAACATATTTTGACTGATTTCAGTTAGATCTATCGTGTCTATTATTTCATTATTGGGGAACCTCGATTTGATCACCGTTGAAGTTTAAAAGTATACACTCTGATGTACTTGCAATACTTTCGTTAGATGTATTTACTGAAAAAAATTAATAATTTAGTAATGTATAATAAACAATTGTTACAAAGTTTTAATTAAAAATACATTATTAAAAACAACATTATATAAATATAGAACAATCAATGTGCATTTGTATAAAATTTATTACTTACTAGCTCACTGTCACTATCCAATATTATTTGCAAAATTTCTGTTTTTCTTGTAGCCTCTTTAAGGCTTTCTCTGTTTCTTTCAATTTTTCTTCTAACATGGTCTTCTCATTCACATGGCTTTTCAATTTTTCTTCTAACATGGTTTTCTCATTCACATGGCTTTTCAATGTTTCTTCTAACATAGTCTTCTCATTCACATGGCTTTTCAATTTTTCTTCTAACATAGTTTTCTCATCATTAATCGGGCCTAAATGTCCTTTCCACATATCTAATGCTTCTTGCCATTTCTGATTTTCCTCGTTTATTCTTGCTTTAAACTGCAGCCTTTTATTCTCCAACTTTTGTAATAACTGAGAACAAATATTATTCAGATGTTCTTGATAATTACATGCCTTTTTTATGTTTTCTTCTAATGCTGTAATTTGTTTTAATAGATTCTCTTTATCATCTTTAGCCATAGCTTGTTGAGACAACATATCTTCAAATTGCTGAAAAAACTTGACTTGCTCTTTCTGATTTATTTCAAGCATATTTTTTAGTTCTTTTCTTTGACATTCTTGATTTTCGACAAATGTTCTCTGCTTGACAAATACAGTGTCGAGTATCTTCTCATCTATACGTGCTTTCTTAACACAATGTTTTTTCTCCACAAGCATAAATACATATATAAATGTTTCATTAGGACTAAATTGTATAATATCACCAGAACAAACATTTTGTACTTCACCAAAGCCAATGGCATTACCATTAACAAATGTTCCACCAGAGCTTAAATCCTTCAGCATCCATTTATCTTGGCCTATACATCTAAAAATGCAATGTCTTCTAGATATCATTATATTTAATATAATTTTATCGTTATCAGTGGCACGTCCAATCTTAAACTGTATAAAAGGAAAAAATAATATACCTTACACATTAAAAAAATTTGGTAATAAGCCTTCAAACGACATTATAAAGTATCCTTAATATGCGCATTAAATACATGATTTATTAATACACATTTATTAGATACATAGAATTTTTCGAATGTGCTGACATATTCCTTACCTCATTTTTGTCGATATTTATGCTTTCGTTCTCGTTAATATTTACTAAAACAGGTTCAAGAACTTTTGGCTTCTCATCAGAGGCTCTCTTTAAATGCTCCATAATTTATTGGTTTCACAAATATCTTAATTATGTCTCAAACATTATAATCAATACTAAGAACGATGTAACAAAATTCGCGTTGCATTCGCTTTTTCCTGTAATAGGCGAGAATTAAGAGATGTCGATTCAAACGCTATCACGTAACTTTGTAGCTTTTTTTTTACAGGATGTAATCTTAACAATTCTTGCTGGCGAAATTTCTCGAATTTAATTTTATCAAGAAAGAACGATCCGTTGTAACGAACAACAATTCATTCGAACACGGTAAAAGCAACTGCATGAACGATTAGTGGAATTGACCAATCGCATTTATTATTTAGTTTTGACGACAGACGCGATTGGTCAATTCCAATGGACTAATCGTCGATTAAGTTAATCGGCGTTGGCAAAAACCAGCGTTTTCGAATAGAGCGGGTTTGAAGGTTTGAACCCGATCCGGGTCGGATCTTTGACGTCACATGCTTTATTTCGATAAAATAGTAATCATAACCTCAAATTAGAAAATGTACAATGATACACATACACTATTTACGTGAGAATTTTTGAATGACAATACAATAAGTTTTAGTGTGATTATCTATTTATTTAGATTTATTTCTATCGAATCTATTTTTGTATTCGCGCGACTATGACGTTCGATAATGAAAATGAAGGGAAAAAAGATGAAAATGTTAGCCAAAGCCAAGAAGTAAACTCGAATAATGAAGATCTATGGGGATTTGATATGTATCCAGAAAGAAGAGGAGGAAAAATTCAGCGTAGTTGGTTTAAGACATTAATGGGAGCTCAAGGACGTGAATCAACGGATAAAAATCGATGCGAACGCAATGTTTATACGTGTATAAAAGAAAGTAAGATATCTTTTAGTTATACAAGAAGAAAAATAGAAAACAAAGTGTGATTCACAAACTTACCTTTGATACCTCACACACATAAATATGATTTATATATTAATTAAATTTATTCTCCATTATATATAAGTAGAGCATTTATTATTTTATTTTTTACTTTATGTAATTAAATCTAATATTATCTTTTTTAACATTTAAATGTAATTTCTAGGTCCTATAGTAAAACTCATGATGGGCGCATTGAGAAGTTCTGGATGGTTTGTAATTCGTTTCCTTATGTTATATATATATATATATATATATATATATATAATAATTGCTTTACGAACAGCCACATACTTTTCCTCGTCATATAGTTTTATGTAATAATCACCAGACCTTGCTTTCTTGATATCTTCTGTCCAGGATATCTATAGCACAGACAAAATAGTTTCATAAATATTACATTATCATTCATAACTTTTATATTGATGAAAATATTATGTTAGCATTTATAACTTTTTAAAGATACTAGGTAACTAGGTGAAGTTAGATGGTTTTAAATTAAATTTTCAATTAATAATTTAAAATTAAAATAAGTAAATTGTTAAATGTCTCTAATTATGTCATTATTTTTTTTCTGATTGTCATGCGTTTAATTTATAATCTTTGTTTAATTAAGATTTATCTTAATTTGATTTATTTATGTTAAGATGAGTAACATGGAAAGAGTATGGTGCGTGTATCTATTACCTGATATTTATTGTCGGCACTCAGTCTGACTGCTGGCAACGTCTTGCCCTCGACTTCAGCATATAAACTAATTCCCTTTACGCCGTTGTTGCATTTCAATACGAACTGCATGGTAAAAGCGACATTCGTGAGGACTGTCGCGTCTTCTGTCACATATGACGATGCGACGATCTCAGGTTTTTGACAGGTCTCGGCGAAAGCCACAGAAATTAAACTCGTTAACGCGCACAAGAAAAAAACCTTATTCATCTTGTAAATTTTGATGTTTTTTTTTCCAATAATTTTGACAACTGTGAACTGTCCACGATAAATATTGGTTGGAATATGCGCCTTCCACCAGTTCCAACGTGCGCCAACAATTCCAACCGGTCACCTATATCTACCTAAACATGCCACGTCGATACACGCAATACACAACGCAATAGGTCTGTTCATCTTTATATCTACACTATTTGTGCACTGGTGCAGAGTGGTGCAATAAGTTGAAGCAGGTTAAATTAAAATAAACATATATTTATAAGATGTTACAAATATACTTTACAAATATATACTTTAACTAACGATAAGAGCGACTTTCACCAAACTCCTGTTAACTTAATTAGGGCCACTTTCACCAATTCCAATTAACTTAATCGGCCGATTAGTCCATTGGAATTGATCAATCGCTTCTGTTGTCAAAACTAAATGATAAATGCAATTGGTCAATCTTGCCAAATTACTGGAATGATTAATTTAACTAGAGTTTGGTGAAAGTGTCGTCCTTGCAAAAATTAGCAAATTACTTAATTTACATTGCTAATAAATAATAGTTTAATATGACGAGTTTATGCTTTTCAGTCTAATTCAATTGCATATTATTTGATTGCATGGAAGAGTATTAACATGAAAAAGTTATTTTTTTTTATACCTTATATGTTACCTTATATGTTAAGTATTATAGTATTACAGACATTAAAATACAAAAACACAATACGAAATTAAGCAAATAAAACATAATTATAATGACAAATAAAATACTCAGACTTTTGTAATCAATTTCTTGAATATAATCAATTAGCCTCTAACATATTTTGACTGATTTCAGTTAGATCTATCGTGTCTATTATTTCATTATTGGGGAACCTCGATTTGATCACCGTTGAAGTTTAAAAGTATACACTCTGATGTACTTGCAATACTTTCGTTAGATGTATTTACTGAAAAAAATTAATAATTTAGTAATGTATAATAAACAATTGTTACAAAGTTTTAATTAAAAATACACTATTAAAAACAACATTATATAAATATAGAACAATCAATGTGCATTTGTATAAAATTTATTACTTACTAGCTCACTGTCACTATCCAATATTATTTGCAAAATTTCTGTTTTTCTTGTAGCCTCTTTAAGGCTTTCTCTGTTTCTTTCAATTTTTCTTCTAACATGGTCTTCTCATTCACATGGCTTTTCAATTTTTCTTCTAACATGGTTTTCTCATTCACATGGCTTTTCAATGTTTCTTCTAACATAGTCTTCTCATTCACATGGCTTTTCAATTTTTCTTCTAACATAGTTTTCTCATCATTAATCGGGCCTAAATGTCCTTTCCACATATCTAATGCTTCTTGCCATTTCTGATTTTCCTCGTTTATTCTTGCTTTAAACTGCAGCCTTTTATTCTCCAACTTTTGTAATAACTGAGAACAAATATTATTCAGATGTTCTTGATAATTACATGCCTTTTTTATGTTTTCTTCTAATGCTGTAATTTGTTTTAATAGATTCTCTTTATCATCTTTAGCCATAGCTTGTTGAGACAACATATCTTCAAATTGCTGAAAAAACTTGACTTGCTCTTTCTGATTTATTTCAAGCATATTTTTTAGTTCTTTTCTTTGACATTCTTGATTTTCGACAAATGTTCTCTGCTTGACAAATACAGTGTCGAGTATCTTCTCATCTATACGTGCTTTCTTAACACAATGTTTTTTCTCCACAAGCATAAATACATATATAAATGTTTCATTAGGACTAAATTGTATAATATCACCAGAACAAACATTTTGTACTTCACCAAAGCCAATGGCATTACCATTAACAAATGTTCCACCAGAGCTTAAATCCTTCAGCATCCATTTATCTTGGCCTATACATCTAAAAATGCAATGTCTTCTAGATATCATTATATTTAATATAATTTTATCGTTATCAGTGGCACGTCCAATCTTAAACTGTATAAAAGGAAAAAATAATATACCTTACACATTAAAAAAATTTGGTAATAAGCCTTCAAACGACATTATAAAGTATCCTTAATATGCGCATTAAATACATGATTTATTAATACACATTTATTAGATACATAGAATTTTTCGAATGTGCTGACATATTCCTTACCTCATTTTTGTCGATATTTATGCTTTCGTTCTCGTTAATATTTACTAAAACAGGTTCAAGAACTTTTGGCTTCTCATCAGAGGCTCTCTTTAAATGCTCCATAATTTATTGGTTTCACAAATATCTTAATTATGTCTCAAACATTATAATCAATACTAAGAACGATGTAACAAAATTCGCGTTGCATTCGCTTTTTCCTGTAATAGGCGAGAATTAAGAGATGTCGATTCAAACGCTATCACGTAACTTTGTAGCTTTTTTTTTACAGGATGTAATCTTAACAATTCTTGCTGGCGAAATTTCTCGAATTTAATTTTATCAAGAAAGAACGATCCGTTGTAACGAACAACAATTCATTCGAACACGGTAAAAGCAACTGCATGAACGATTAGTGGAATTGACCAATCGCATTTATTATTTAGTTTTGACGACAGACGCGATTGGTCAATTCCAATGGACTAATCGTCGATTAAGTTAATCGGCGTTGGCAAAAACCAGCGTTTTCGAATAGAGCGGGTTTGAAGGTTTGAACCCGATCCGGGTCGGATCTTTGACGTCACATGCTTTATTTCGATAAAATAGTAATCATAACCTCAAATTAGAAAATGTACAATGATACACATACACTATTTACGTGAGAATTTTTGAATGACAATACAATAAGTTTTAGTGTGATTATCTATTTATTTAGATTTATTTCTATCGAATCTATTTTTGTATTCGCGCGACTATGACGTTCGATAATGAAAATGAAGGGAAAAAAGATGAAAATGTTAGCCAAAGCCAAGAAGTAAACTCGAATAATGAAGATCTATGGGGATTTGATATGTATCCAGAAAGAAGAGGAGGAAAAATTCAGCGTAGTTGGTTTAAGACATTAATGGGAGCTCAAGGACGTGAATCAACGGATAAAAATCGATGCGAACGCAATGTTTATACGTGTATAAAAGAAAGTAAGATATCTTTTAGTTATACAAGAAGAAAAATAGAAAACAAAGTGTGATTCACAAACTTACCTTTGATACCTCACACACATAAATATGATTTATATATTAATTAAATTTATTCTCCATTATATATAAGTAGAGCATTTATTATTTTATTTTTTACTTTATGTAATTAAATCTAATATTATCTTTTTTAACATTTAAATGTAATTTCTAGGTCCTATAGTAAAACTCATGATGGGCGCATTGAGAAACACATTTCTTGCGAAGTGTGTAATCCAATTGTAACTGGTGGATATGATTCAGAATTTAATCAGGTAAATATTTTTTCAAATTGCTTGACTAAATTTACTTGGGCTGCTAAATGTTTTGCTAATGAAATATTTTGTATTATATTTCTATAAAAATAAGATTCTTTTAATTTATTATCTATGATTATGCATGATATGAACAAAATTTTCTTTATAGATAGTTATTTGTCAAAATTCGGCGTATAGTGAAAACATGGTTCGAGCAGTTCTTCTACATGAAATGATTCATATGTTTGACTACTGCCGTAATAAGTTAGATATGAAAAATATTGATCATCTAGCCTGTACAGAAATTAGAGCAGCAAATCTTGCACACTGTAGTTTTATGAGTTCTTTGTTTCAAGGCGATTCATCTTTTATTAATATAAAAGCAACACATCAGGTAAATTATTAGCACATTTTAAGAGATTGATTCAAGGGATTATATATGTATTTCACTCTCTCTTTTTTCTAGAATATATTTATTCTTGTATGAGCATTATTTTTAATTTATAATCTTATAATGCTTTTATATAGGATTGTGTAAAACACAAAGCACGACTGTCAATAATGGGTGTGCACAAAGTATCAAAAGAAGTCGCAGACGCAGCTATAGAAAGAGTGTTTAAAAAGTGTTATAATGATTTAGAACCAATTGGCAGAAGAATTCGTAGAAATTCATTTGATATGCCGAGAGCACATGCAGAAGCACATTTATATGGATATGACATGTAAATGTTTAAAAAATTGTATGAAAAAATTATACAGTAGTATAAATGCAATAATAAATATACATTTTGTTTGATTATATTTACTAGTATTTATTAAAATTAACATTATATGATACATGTATCTTTTTATCCACATTTAATTGTAGTTTTTTTTATAGCAGAAGTATAGAAAAGTTACTTTAATAATCACATATATATTTATATATAAAATCTTATTCTCCAGACTATTAGGTATACTAATTCTATTAATAGTTAAGTAAAAGATAATTGATGGAAATTTAGTATGATATATAGACTTTATTAGATTGAACATTTAACAGTTATTAATTATTTTTTATATAAAAAGTTTTAAAATTGTATTTAATATAGAAATTAGTAAAAAAATTAAGATTTTTTAATTTATATTACATATATTAGTTGAAACAAGAATTGATTGTAGAAATATTTCTATTTATTAATATATATAAATCTGGTAGTGCTTTAAAAAAAAGGATTATTAATATTGTTTTTAATTTTATTGTAATTACATTTTTTTCTCAATTATATGAATTACATAGCTCAATTGCAAATTAATTTTACATTATAATATTTATAATATTGTATTCTTAGCGGTAATTGTCTATATTAATTATTTAGAGTTTTAAATTAATTATGTGATAATTTCTCAAATACTGAAGCTAAAATAATAGATTTTGGTGCATAAAGTAAGACAAAATAGCATAAATAATACAGTATTATATGTTTATTTTATATTTATTTTGTTTCATTTTGCATAATTTTTATCAAAGCAGTGCTAAAATATTATTTTGTTATGTAATAAAATATATATAGGAGAATTATTTATAATATAGATTAATGTGATCCAATACTTTACGCGACTGCAATAATTATATAATTTGCTGTTGAAATTGGTTTGTGATCTAATAAACGTAAGATAAAGTACCTAATACCTATTATTGTAATATATTGATTATATCACAGATGAAATAAGTAAGTTTCTTAATTATTTATTATTTTTTATATTACTTATTTAAAATTATTTATTTAGGTCTTGAGAAGAAAAGAAAAATTGGATCACATCAACATATATATAATTTGTCTCAAATGGTTGAATAGATACATAGCACTCTCTACGAAATTTTGTGTTAAAAATTTTTTTATTTATTTATATTGATAATAGTAATTAAATTCTATTAATTTTCCTCAGCTATAAGCTATGAAAAATAAAAGTTTCTCATGACTAAAAATTGCATATAAACATTATTATTTATATTTTTCAAATAAAAATACAATTTAGTAAAATTTTGACTTTAATGTTTAAATATCAATTCAATATATGGATTGATATTGAAATATTAAGGTTAAAATTGCAAAAAATTATCTGTTCGTCTTTTTCAATAAGGAAGAATTAAATTTTACGAACGATGTTATATGCAAATTTTTGTTAATTTTAAAACATTAAATACGTTATCGGTATTATATTAAGAAATATGTAGTGAACATTTGTCTTCTATGTGAGTTATCATACTTTCATGATACATCTTTGCTAATTTTCAATATCTTTAAAAATATTGTTACATGCTCTATATGCGATGTTGGGTTTTGTAGTCTTTTGATTTAACAGAAATTGAACAACCCTAGAACCCGACATTAAAGCTAATAGCCTCGATTGAAATTTCCACCGTCGAAGCGAGGATTTCCATCATAAGAAACCTGTGCGCTAAAACCGTGTTGCCAATCCGCGGTGTATCGCACAAGTTGCGTTCTACCGTCCGGAAGTTGTACCTTATATTCACCACGGACAACTTCGCCGTCGCTAATGGCATTGTGTGAATAATCGTTGCCGAAAGCATCCTCTTTCACGGCGTAGTTGAAATCAAAGGGCATACCAGGTTCGTGATGATGATGATCATGCTGTAATACATTCACTAATTAAGAAATTAAATACGTGTGCAACATCGATTTATATTTATAATTTTATACGTACAAACCTCAATTATATCATTTTATTCAAATAAAAATATAAAATATGATTAATAATTTGAATAAAGACATATTTATTTTTCGTTTGAAAAATTATGTCAGGTAAATATCTAATTTGTCTTATATATTTTTTTTAATAGCACTAAGTAAATATTTATTTACAATAAACAAATATTAAATAAACAAATATTAATAAAAAATGATAGTTAAATTAATTATTTTTGTTGTATTAATATATATTCATATTTAATAAATATTTACTTAGAACTATTCAAACAAATATTTATTAAAATGTCATATTGTTTTCAATGTGTATGAAAATTAGATTTTGATTTTTGCTTCACAATTAAATCGATCGATTCACAATTAAATAAATCAACGGTTTTGTTTAAACTGTTTATCCAAAATTGAATTTAAACTTCAAACTGTTTGAATATAGATCCTTTTTAGCTACAGTTTCTGAATCGCAAATTTTTTATAAGCAAAGAAAAGTATCCATTTGTTTTATATTTCTTTAAAATCACTTAAATGTTAAAGATTTTTTGTTTAGTACGATATATACTTACACCAGGACCACCGATAACGCTACTCTCATCACCGCTTTGTTGGCCGGTATATTCCGGGAAAGGAGGTGTGGGTCTTACTCTGGGATATCCTGTGGGCGCCGTCGGAAAAGTTCCTGGAGTTCTGCTAGGCTGTGGGTAGGTGGGCGTCGGTCTGGGGAAGGTCGGCCTGGGTGAGGGGAAGGATGGCGTTGGTCTAGGTGCAGGGTAGGACGGTGTTGGTCTAGGTGCAGGGTAGGACGGCGTCGGCCTGGGTGCAGGAAAGGATGGCGTTGGTCTAGGTCCAGGGAAGCTCGGAGTGGGAAACGGCACCGTCGGCGTGGGTTTTGGAAATGGTACCGATGGCTTGCTGTACGAGTAACCTTTCGTCGGCTCTGGCGGCAGGTAAGTGTTGCGCCGTGTGCCCGGTGGCAGATCACCAATAACGCTGGCTACCGTCACGCAGAGCACGATTAGCTGTGCAGGAGAAATCAGATCGTTAAAAAGATATATCCTCTCGAAACGTATTTTACGGAAGAAGTCAAACGATGGAATAAAATAAAATAAAAATTGATGTTTTATAATACTTTTTAAAAAAATCGAAGTAAGGATTATATTCGGGTAGTTAAATTTGTTGAGATTTTGAAAAGATCTGCACGACAAATTTTGTCGATAGAATGCAACAAAAATATAACAGTATAATACTATTGTATAATAGAATATAATGACAGATTCTGTTGAAACTGAGCAGAATCTCTACGTTTTGTAATGATATGTTTAATTACGAAATGATCGATTCTATTCAGTTCGAATAACTGCTGTTAGATTATGTCAGCAGACTCTGCCAACAAAATACGAGTTTAATGCGGATATGGATGATCTCTTGCAACATCTGAACAAATCTGTTGCTAATCTATAATTGTCGTTATGCAGGCAGTTTGCTCACTAAGATACGCAGGCCAACATTTGGTTGAAGAGTAGAGATTGAAATTAACCTCTATTTGCTCCGAGTACATCAGTTAATACCATGCTTTGAATGTGAGGGACATTTGTGCTGTCAGCTCGTAATATTGATACGCTTACTTATAATGTATTCTTATTTAAATTATATAACATAGCTTAATAAAAAATGCCTTTTTTTTTAAACATCAGAACGAGAACATTTTTTATAGTTTTTTTGGATACTGAATACAAATACAAATCCCGTTTCCAAATTGCTATATTACGTTAAAATTTTAAAAAATTTCAACTGTAATGCAAAAAAGAGTTATTTTCTTTGTACTTTTCTTTGTACATATAATTACATATGATGTAATATGTATGTACGTATATATCTTATTGTTAGATAAGCTTATTGCAATCAAAGTATGTTATTCGGACTTTTAGCCCTCAAAGAATTTTTGGTGTCTGTGTAATTAATAAGATACTTATAGTTGAATATGTAGAAAATTTGTATGTGTGTGTGAATTTTAGATAATTGATAATTTATCATAAATAGTTATCAATTATGTTTATTTAAATTTAAAGATTTTTTTAGATCGCTGACTATGAACTCAATGTCAAAATTTGATAAATTTAAAATCACGAGAAAAAACCTTTAAATTTAAGTATAAAGTAACTCCAGTATTTATGTCGCAGAAGTTAGAAAAAATAGAAGCAGTGGGGATAATGTGCATGCAATCATTCTATTACATGCCTTTATATGTTATATTAATATTGGGTTATGAGTTTAGTTTTGTGTTGTTACTACTGTTAATATTAATAAAATTACTGTCAGTTGAATCGATTTGTCAATGTAGTGAATAGCGCAATCATAATTTACATAAAATCATTATTGTAGAAAAATTGTAAAAAACCTAATGGTTATTTGGTGATACATAAGTGTAAAGGAATAGTAAAGAATGGAGTATAGCAAAATACAAGTGCTTAACTTTTATATTCTTTATTTAATGTCATGTATATCCCATCTGTTTGGGATATATTGCATTTTTAGCGAAAGAGATTTATACCTACAGCACACAAAGTACGCAGACCGGATTCAGTGCACTAAATGCAATAAATGCATTACATGAAATATGTATCTTATATCATAATGGAGTTATTCTAATTAAAAGTTCTTTAGTAAATCGTTAATGATTTAATTCACAGCTTTTTCGTAATATTTAACTATAAGTATCTTATCAACTTAGCCGACGTAATACATTTTTTTTGATCGTTCAAAGTCCTAACAGCATAATTAATTTTGATTGCAATAAAAAAATTTTCTAGCAGATCACATACTGAATTATAATATGACAATGTACATGAAAATAACTTCTTTTACTAGTAACTGCAAGTTTCTCTCAAAATTGTGACGTGATAAAGTAATTTAAAAATCGGATTTGTATTCAGCATAAAAAAATTTTGGGAAGTGACTAGGCTTGTTCTAATGTTTTATTGTTGAACTGTGTAAAAGAATAACGTTGATGAAAAAGTTAATTCTATGAGTATTTAATTTCAAATCGGAATAAGTATGTGTCATGTCCGCATCTATCAATATGGATTAACTTTAATCTCGGTTTAATATATTATTTTTTATCGTCTTTTAATTCATAGAACTAGAAGAAAATGAAAATTAAACCAAGATAAAAGTTAAATCTGCATTATAAAAATGATTATCGCTAAAGAATTGTTAGAAAACGTTTAAACATATATGATTAAAAAAAAAGTTGCACCTTGTAAAGTTTGTATAATATGCATATTGCAATTATACACTGATGAGAAAAATTATATGTAATGAGAGAAGAATGGCGATTATAAACTGAGTATTATTGTATCGTCTCTTCTGTGAGATCTTAGATCTTAAACGAATGGCTATAGTCTTCGTTAACCGTTGAAGCCATAGAAGCAGGGATACGTATAGAAATCTCTCTTATGCTGCTGTACATTATGATGTGTAGTTTTTATTAAGTTTGAAGGACTTTGGGATAACTTTTACCATACTACGTACGAGAGAAAGTATCTATGAATTCTTCGTGCATCCATATATAAATATTTCGCGAAAATGAAACTAACAAAACGACCAGAACTTTTTGTGAGATTAGAAGAACAATAATATCGCTGACTTAACGCCGAGACATTACTGTGTCTCCAGATTATTTTTTGATTGAAAAATAAATACTTCTACTATGTAAAATAATTTGACATAAAAGATTTTTAATTTTGATGAAAATTAAGATACATTAAATGAATCTGTTTTTCATAAATAATAACAATAACACACATAATTAGAATAAGCACTGTGATCTAGCTTTGACCGTTATATGCTGTCTTCTTCTTGTTTGTGTTTATCACATGTACGATGTCGTAAAAAGATTTCAATATTTAATAACAATAATTATTATCGTTTCGTTTTAATTTTATTTTATAATTTTAATTGAGAAATTAATTTTTAATTATTACGTCAGAAGAAGATTCGAAATTGTTAGAAAGAAATTTAAGAAGACATAAATAGAAATAAATTTAAAAAATTGTGAGTCCAATTATAAAAATTAAAAATTTATAATCTTGTATGATAAATTCTTTCTTTTTCTCTCTCAATTATTTTTAAAATTTATTATCGTGTTGTTATGTATTACATTACTACATTGACGAAAAATATTATCAAACCTTATAAAAGACTGATTTATCTTTAAATAAGAGGTCTTATATTTTTAGGGTAATGAAACCGAAATAAATGTAATATTACGCCGTAATGCATAATAAAGCGTTAGAAATGTGACTATTAGTTATCTCACAAAGTTGAAGACGTTGCAAGTTTACCATGGTAATGCGTTATTTCGCATTTGCGATACGAATGCGCAACGAAGACGTGTTTTTATAACCGGAACATATGTCAGCAGTCGACATTTCGAGAAATCGTCTAGGTCTATATAATGAGAACATAATAAGCTGTGAGGATGTCGTAAACAGATGTAGACATGGTGCTGTAAGCATAAATGCGTATTGACATTCGATGTATATGCTCCACTTTTACTTTTGCATTTCTAATTATCGTATATATTATTGTAGAGTTTTGGTCATTTTTTAATCTATTTTCATCACGATATACACATACTATATATAATTTTTTTAGTTTATCGTTTTATGATATACATAACATAAAGTGTTATATATTTTCATATTTTATCATATAGAAAAACATTTTTATTTTTTAAGACAATATTTTAATTATTTTTGATGTTTTTTCATTATTATAATAATTATTATTTTTATTACGTTAAAAAATAATTTTACAAAAGAAAGATGTATAAACATAATATGGATATATTTCATATATGTATATATATATATTATTATATATGTTTATACATGTTTAAGTATGTTTTATACATATTTACGCATGAAAAAATTTTTACCGGACTAATTCCATCATTCCATTTCCATTTCTATACGTGTCTAATATCGTAAGACTTTTGTTTGTATTACATCGACATCTATACGCGCAATAAATGCTCTTCGACTTTCAGATCCGGTGTTGAATATCGTCACAATCGTTCTCGTGTGTAAACTGACATTTGTCGCGTAGCTTATCAGTTACAAGTACGAGCCATACCGCGAGTCATGTTATGAGGTGTGTAATTTTAATAAATCAAGCTTCTCTCTGTTGGTACTAGGTTTGATATTTAGTACGTCAAGATGCCAGGGAGATATTTTTTCCGTAGTACAACATATCCTGCGAGTTATGGCTTTTGATGAAATTGATGGAAATAATTACAGTCTATGACGAAACACGAGTTGGATAAAATAATTCTAATCTATCGTGCATTTATCATCTTCAATGTCAGTTATCATCAATATTATTGCATTATTTGTTACGATAAATTATACAAGTTGAGATATAAACAATATTTTTATGGTGATAATATAATAAACTTTAAAACTGATAATTATTATTAATATAAAATATTGTACAATACATAAATATATTTGATAATTTTCCTATTTTTAAATATTCCGATATCAAAATGTTAATATCAATTAAAGCTATACATCAAATAAATATCGATTAATATTCGCAAATTCTCGTAAGTGCTGAAACACGCGTATATCTCTTTATATAGAATCTCGATTTAATAACTTACCAAGGCGTATAAGGTAAGCTTCCACTACAATGCCTTACTGATGAGTCCAGTAGTGGAAGCCGGGACGAAAATGATATAAAATTAAAAAATATGTTAATAAAATAATAACATCAATTATCAATGCCAGACTCTTGAATAATAATATGATTTACTTCAAATTTATAAAACATTTCTCGTAAAATCACAAAATGTTAATATCAATTAACAATTAATATCAAATAAAGCTATGCAACAAATAAATATCAATTAATAATATAAATATGTTGCATTTTATAATGAATAAGTGTAAATAAGCTAAAAATCATTAAAATATCTGCCTTCAACGGAACTATTCGTATTCGTGAACCACTGAAATATCCATACGGTAGTGAATAGATTCATTTCTAATGTGTGATCACACATCCGTGTGAAATACGAATAGTTCCGTCGAAGGCAGATATTTCAATGATTTTCAGTTTCCACCGAATGATCAATTTGATTCATTGCCCACAGAGGAGAGCAACTATGAACTGGAAGGTGAGAAAAAGACTGTTTTAACCATAAGAGAGACAAGATATTATATGTCAAAATGAAAATATTAATTCACAAATATCTCAATTTTTTCACAGATGAGGATATAACTGTCAAGGATTTCATGGAGAACATTAAATTAACTAAACAAAAAATAAATAAACACTTGAAGTGTTTTTTCGGAGAAAACATAACGAATACCAAGAGCCAAATACGGTCCAACCTGGAGAACTTAAATTTTCGTCGATTAAGATTTACAGTGGCTGTATTGTTTAGTTTCTATTATAATAGTTCACAAAACCATGGACAAAACGCCTTTCGGTGACATATTTGCGTTTGTACGGGGCTGTAAACCTATCTTCTCCATAAGAAAGATGATAGATTTTCCTAACGACGTGATAAAAGGTAAAAGAAAAATTTTTGTCGTGCAATATTGTGTCAAAAAATGGAAATATTATTTCACAAAAATCTCGATCTTTTTTTTATAGAAATTGAGAAAGTTAGTGACGAAGTAATTTTTCTCAATTTCTATAAAAAAAAGATCGAGATTTTTGTGAAATAATATTTCCATTTTTTGACACAATATTGCTCGACAAAAATTTTTCTTTTACCTTTTATCAGGTCGTTAGGAAAGTCTATCATCTTTCTTATGGAGAAGATAGGTTTACAGCCCCGTACAAACGCAAACATGAAAGGCGTTTTGTCAAGGAAATTTTGTCAAAGAAATATATACGATTTTTCGATTCTTTCATCATAATCTAATAATGAGTATTAATATTAATTGTAATATATGAAAATATATTTAATAATTTGATTGTTCGAAAAATTATTAAATTCAAGAGTGTTCTTGTGTTTAACTCGTTCAGTTCGTCATTATAATGACGAAAAAATTATTAAATTCAAGAATATTCTTGTGTTTAACTCGTTGAGTTCGTCTTTATAATACGAGTTAAACACAAGAACACTCTTGAATTTAATAATTTTTCGAACAATCAAATTATTAAATATATTTTCATATATTACAATTAATATTAATACTCATTATTAGATTATGATGAAAGAATCGAAAAATCGTGTATATTTCTTTGACAAAATGCCTTTCATGTTTGCGTTTGTACGGGGCTGTAAACCTATCTTCTCCATAAGAAAGATAATAAACTTTCCTAACGAGATAGTGAGAGCCTGCCTTAGACGCCTGGAGATGTCTTAGAGCGAGGTGCTATATGAATAGATCTTACGTATCTCGACTACATGCGAGAATTGGCGCGAGTCTCTTCCTTTGAGTCTTTTCCTCTTTGGACCTCCGGTGGCGGGTCGCCAAAAGGTAAAAGAAAAATTTTTGTCGTGCAATATTGTGCCGAAAAATGGAAATATTATTTCACAAAAATCTCGGATTTTTTTTTTTATAGGAATTGAGAAAGTGAGTGAAGTCATTTATCTCGCTGAATCGCTCCAGACAATGACGATTTAACTGACGAGTTAAACACAAAATCCAAGAACACTTTTGCATTTAATAATTTTTCAAACAATCAAAATATTAAAGTTTTCATATATTACAATTAATATTAATACTCATTATTAGATTATGATAAAAGAAGCGAAAAATCGTGTATATTTCTTTTCTTTCATCAATATAAATAGCTTTATCAAATAATTTATTGCATTAATCATGATATAAATGATAAATCTAGAAACTGTGAATTTTACTTGTTGAAAAGACATACAATATATTATCCGCATTATTATTGTACAAATAATTATTTACGATTAATTATGTAATTGACTACAATAATTTTTATATCTACATGAATCAAGAGATGAATATAAAGTATAAGCAATGAAAATAATATAACAAGAAAATCAGCAATAATTTGAAGAAATTATAAAGATTACTTAATTTGCACTAATTGCAGTTAGTTAGCAATCATTTAATTATTTTTTAAATGTTATTGTACATTATATATTTTATTACAAATTGCAATATATTTGTGTGATAAATTTCGAAATGAACATAAAATGCAGAAATACAAATATATAAGTTAAATTTTATAAATTTTGTATTAATTTTAGTTATTGCTTTTTATATAACATGTAATAGGATATGATAGGTTTGTGTTAAAGTTATTCACATACATTGCAACTGCGAACATTGCGAATTTTTTCATCAGGTTTTAATTGATAAGATAATGAAAAGAGGTAATGAAAAACGTAGGAATGTGTGCTCGCATAAAGGATCACTCGCTTGCGTGCAGTGTTAAAAGTATGACAGAGGTAAAGAACGGTTAGCAAACGTTTGTGCGCAACGATGAGACCACGATTTCGCATACGATAAACACAACGGGAGTTCTATCGCGAATCTTTTTTCCGGCATAATAACAGACCGCGCGACAATACATGCGATTCGTCGCTGCCATTAGCTCCGGCCGGCGACGTGAAAGAAAATCGATGTGAAAAAGGAGCAGACCGAATCAATAATATACCGGCGGTGTTACGTCAATGTTGTTCGGAGATGCGGCAGGCAATCTGTGCTCTATTGCAACAGTAGAGACCTTTATATTATGCTCTTAACCCTGTACTTCGATTGCAATACACGCCACTAGAAAAGATACGTATTAAATATAAAATATAAACACACATGAGAGAGAAAGGGAGGGAAAGAGAGGGAGAGAGAAAAAGGAAGAAGGAGAATGACGGAGATATAAGAGTATATATAGATAGATTAAGATTGACAGAGAGAGAGAGAGAGAGAGAGAGAGAGGGAGGGAAAGAGAGGGAAGAGAGAAAGAGAGAAAGTGAGTGCATCTGAAGCTTATCCCGCGGTAGTGCAACGCTTCATGAGATGTCGCAACTTCGTTCCAGTAGTCAATCGAAATGTGGAGAAGCGTGAGAAGCTATTCTGGCGGGACTGACAAATGCGATTGCATGTGCCCGTTAGTTCATTAATATCTCATTATAATGTCGATGCATACGTCGTGTGGGCGCGCATCTGACGTTTATATTATGCCCGACGATGATATCACCGACTATTGTTGTAATCGCTTTTCTTCATATTTTAATAAGAAAAAATAATGAGACACACTAATGACGATGGCAGCCGGATTGTGAACTTACGGATAACTTTAATCCCCACAGAGAGAACTGAATTTATCAAAAGGAAGATCTAAATTTTCCACCATGGTTTCTACATGGCAGTACATAATTTATTGTTAGATATTTGGTATTGTTAGTGAAAGTTCAAATGAATTCACATTCTCTCTCTCTCTCTCTCATTTACATGAAATTTGTTCGTCGAATAAGATAATTCTATATCTTGTGACCGTGATTCTTTGTCAGATGATCAACAGTTAGTTAGATCTATCTGCATCAGAAACAGCATGTTAAGCATTTAACGATAGATGCAACGATCATTGATTTGCCGCAGGGATAAGAGATCGTTTGATTAATCAAGCGAGATGTGAATTAACTAGGCGACAGCAGTAAGTGATTTATAACAAAACCGTTCTATCAACGCGCTCATTCTTTGGGTAGCGGAGGGGAAGGATTGAGTGAAGTTTTACAAACGATGTAAAGGTCTCGCGCGGAGTAAAGGAGAACAATTAGCTAATCAATGCACGTATAACAAGACAAGTTCTACGCACCTTCTCTCCGCAAATTTGTCCAGACTTCTTTCTATTCATACTTTTTTACAGAGATAAGGCTGGAGCACGGATCTTTGTATAATGCATAATGTATCAAGCATAAGGAAATCAACCAATCAAAGTCTTTTGTTTCATGGAAAGAAAAGAACTTTGATTGGTTCATTGTCTTATGCATAACGTGGTATGCAAGATTCTTCTAATAAATAATCGGGATTTATAATTGACAATTGAGATTTGAAATCTGAATGTTTCATGCGTATCGAAAACTTATACCATCAGTATAGGATCACTTGTCTTTTCTTCAGACAAGCAAGAAATATCTCGTCATTCTTACGACAATAAATTAACAATTTAATTTTACTGCTGCAAATTACCATAAATTATTTATAATTATCATTAATGACAATGAATGAGAAGTGCAACCGCTATGAACAATAAAGTGGAAAGCGAGGGTTTAAATGTAAAGGTCTTTCTCCAATAATTCGTCTTTTGATTTAATAATCAATTTTACGATGTTTTTATACGATTGTAAAACTCGGACTATGCCATTTTTGAAGTTTATGATGTTTCTGATTCTTAATTATGTGCTGACTACGTGGGTCGTAACCGCACGTCTTACTACAACACATGCGATTACAATTACACCTACTAATACACGCGATCTGTGATATAACAAAAATATCAATTTTTAATTTTTATAAATCTATACTGGATATACAACGCGAATTAAAACTAAATAAATTAAACCGATCTCATACCTGCAGATAATACATCTTTCGGCCGAGTGATACAAGTCGATCGTGCTGGAACCACGCTAACTCGCGTACTCTCGTTAGCGGAAACAACAACGACAAAACCCTTTAGACGAATCAACGCGCACTGAAAAAGTTTTAAATTAACACTGTATGAGAATGATGCGGTGGCAACTTTCGCTATTTATACAAAATATGCTCGCGGGAGATATTTTATGATTGTGAGCGAATGAGTACGAACGCGAGGGAAAAGGGTCGAATGCATTTTTATATAGAGATGGTATTATGTAATAAATCACGATAATTAATTCTTTATATATTTTTTTAAGGATGTATGCATTGTAAAAAATGAAATATTAATTTTAGCTTAAAAGCGTATAGCAGATTTTTTGAGAATGCAAAAATGTTAATTATCATTAATTTTAATATTTTTGCATATCTCAGAAAATTCAATATACGTCTTTAAATTAAAATTAACAATTAATTTTTTACAGTGTGATTAAGAACGAAAAAATTTGATGAAATATTATAAATACTTGTCTTTTCTACTTCTTCGTTTTCGACACGTTTGTATAGTATATATGTGTATTTTTAATATATATATTTTATATATACATTAAAATTAATATGTTATGCATTCTAAAATCTTACGTACTTTTCCAAATTTTTATAAAATTGTAAATAAATGTCTCATACGAATTATATATTTAAAGTATAAAAGATTTAATATAACAGTTGAAACTTGAATATATCCAAATAAATAGTACCTACGTATAAAATTCTTTGATTTTTTCAATTTACATTTATTTAGAAAAAATTATTTTTTATTTTGTTCTTTCATAAAAAAAATTACAGTAATATTTTTGAAAATGTATTTTTTAATATAAAAATTTATTTTTTTACTAAATTTTATTGTTTTTACGTGATGTAATTTATTACTAATTATATTATATAAAAATATGTTATTTTTTTAAGAAAACAAATATTGCTAATATTAAAAAAAATGCTTTAGGAAGATACTATTCATAAATAAGTAACATTTTAATAAGTCAAAAATTATTTTTTGTTTCAACATTTTTTTAAGAGTGTCGAATTAACGTTACATTTATAATTTCTAATAATATGACAATGACACACACGAAAATTACCCAACGAAGGTTTATACAGATACGAATATAGAATCATATTTTTTATTTTCTAAAACACCAGATAATAATTCAACTATCCAATCAAAAGAACTACATCGTGCGTAACTGTCCGGTTGACTGTGCACTGCTTTGAGAAAAAAAATCGTCGCTAAATCAATTTCAATGATCGGTGACGATACATCACTATGACACGATAAGATATATCACCGGGACCTCGCCTAGCGTTCGTGTCGATTCGAAGGTTTTACGCGATCAGCAACTTTTAGCGGAGGGTTTCACAAAAACGAGGTGATACAATCGGCAGGATTATGTAGTACACGTGCGTATGCGTATACGAACGGGATGCGTGTAAATGTGTTGTGCTGTTATGTCGTCGATGCACTCTCCGGCACGACTGTGAATAAAGTCAGTACGTAACTACTCGGCATGCTGGTACGTTGGGTTTATATAGCATGGGTCTCTAATAAGATGATTCTTGAATAGTGTGTTGGGATTCACAGGTAGGCGGTAAGTAGAGGGGCCCCTCGTCATACGGAGGGACGGCTTCCTTGCCATGCCTTACCTTGTCGTGTCTTGCCTTGTCTTGTCTCACCCTTGCTTCATCACTGCGCCTTTACCTTGCCTTAGAATCTTTCACAGTGATCGGGGAGGGCAAAACGCGCTCGACGCTCCCTCGAGATAACGAGATCCTGGTTTCTCGTATTATGTCGAGAACGTTAGGAACGAGGGTAAATGTCTGGGAAAGACTGTTTCTTCGTACACGGCAAATTCACATTAGAACTGATTTTACTCAACGACATTAGACTGTAAAAGGGAGAGAAGCAGGGAACGCGTACATTAATTTATTTAGATTTTTTTGGAAAATGAAGATATCTTATGGTAAAAAGTAAAATAGCATCTCGCATTAAATATTAGAACTTTATAGTCACTACAGGATGTAATTAAAATAATAATTTTATTAAAAAATACTTTTCAATAAAATTATTATTAATGTAAAGGCATTCTTATTGTGTATGCTAAATTGGAAAATGTGAAACATCTGTCATGTGTGATTTAATATTATATCTAATTGTAAGATTTAATTTATGTTTAACAATGTAAATAATAATGCAATAACATAATATTATACGTACTTTCTGTCAAGAAAAAAAATTGTATATATCATACATACAAATAAATAATACGAAATAATTTGACGGATAAATGTAAAATATTTAATAAACAGCTTAGAATAAATTGCGTACGATACATATGTATATGTGATATCATTGATATCGACCCATTTATGCAACGTGGTATGAATTATATTACGATAATAAACCTACATGATGAATAAGCACTTCATCAATAAGAGAACATTATAATACATAACTACTGTGCGCGGAGGATCAAGCATTTCTGCAGTTATCCGCGTGTAATACGCGGCAGCTAATGAGAAATTATGTTCTAAATCCTCTTACTTAAATATCTCGCATTTAATACGCATAAAAAGTTTGTTTACTACTTTTATATATTTATACAGTTTCTAGTTTATTATTCCATTAAATAGATTAAGGATTGCCATCTCGATTCATTAGACTATAAGTTTCCATCATCGTGATTAGATCTAACATAATCATTACTCAACTAATGACTACCGCACAATGTTATACTACAAGTACATACTTTCTATCGGTTGCATCTTTTTTTTTTAATAGCATATAATAGTGTATTAATATTGTTGCAATTTAATTTTATTCAGATATATCAGTTTGTGTTGCAGCTCTAGAACTGAAATAGAGACAAATTAAAAAGATAATTAGAGTCTTTATAAGTAAAGAAATTATACAACAATATTCCGATTTTAGTATTGTTATTTTTAGATGATTTTTCAGAAATTATCAAATATAATGTGTGCGCGCGCGCGTGTGAATATTAATATATTTATGACTTTCCCTTTTATTTAGTTTAAATATCTATTATTCTCTTGCAATTGAAAAATCGTATTATTCCATTTATGACTCTCAATTCTTGACAGAAATGTATTCAACGTTCTAATAAATATTAAACAGATATCGAAATAAATGCGGAATTCTCGATTATAAACGAGATGATCTTAATTTCATAACTATCGCATTTTTATCTTTGCGAAAGAGATTGAATAAAGATTTCCTTCATTGTCGAAATATGCGCTCCATTGTTCATTTTAATTTCGTTATTGGAATTTTGTAACGTAAGATTCGTTTATATTCCTGTCAGCCGTCGGTTATTTAACATTTGAAGTTGCTAAATCAAGATTCAAAGATCCACGTCGTAGCTATTCTGTAGCAGTGAATGGCGATCTTCGTCCAGTTCTTCTCGAAAGAAGACAGTTCTTTACCACTTGATGCACGCGGCGTTCGCTCTAGGAGTTTCCAATACGGTCATGCGCGTAATCGATGGCGTAATATGAGGTTTCGAATTTACCGAGCATTGAGAGACTCGTCCGTGCTTCTCCCGTGACGTTTAACCCTTTCATAACTCTTCCGCAAACCCGAAGAGAAATTCCCGTATCACATTCAATCGCTGTAAAATCGCTTCCTCATATTCTCATGAATTTTTATATCAGTGCCATTGATTAATTGACTTAAAAAAGAACTTACTTGCACTATAACAAGGAAAATATTAATTTATCTTTCAACGCGTTAATGGAGTTGGAGATTATATCAAATTCTACATTACAATAATCGATTATATTAATTTTTCTAAAATAATACTACATTTTTTTACGTTATTTATTTTTACATATAGATTACTATTAATGAGTGAAATATTTGGTAAAAGGTTTGTAAATTTTTTTCTGGAAGGAATAGAATATATAATTTCCATTTTAGATGAAAAAAATGTTAAAACATTTAATTTCCGTACTTTACTTTATCTTTTTATTGT
This sequence comes from Cyphomyrmex costatus, assembly GCF_001594065.2. Classification (NCBI taxonomy): domain Eukaryota; kingdom Metazoa; phylum Arthropoda; class Insecta; order Hymenoptera; family Formicidae; genus Cyphomyrmex; species Cyphomyrmex costatus. The sequence continues at coordinate 394,133 of NW_017275921.1, forward strand.
ATTATATTTTGCTTATTATAGCATGTAAATTACTTTTGAGAAGACTTTTATTGCATTACATACTTAAAAATAGTGATATATTTGATTAAAAATAATTATTTAAATGTTAATTACAATTTATCTCATTATATTTTGCTAATTAGACTAGAAAATGCATAAAACATAATAAAGTATATAATATTGAAGAGAAGATCGAATTGAAAAGAACTAAAGAAATCATGTACAACTACATTTGGTATTTTGTAATTATAGTTCAAAAATACGTGATAGATCCTTGCCTATGATTATCTATATACGTGGACAACTGATGCGCTTGAAATGACACCATGGAATGCCGATTTGTGATGAGAAAGTAAGCTTCTCATCACTAGCGCCAGGATGATATCGAACGGATCACAAGGAAGACATTCTCTTCCTTGATTTTTTTTTAATTCACGGGGCTGGCAATAGCTTGCCGATGAAAAATGGGAAACGCATATTTAAATAATGAGAAATATTGCGATTCGATCAGCGGCTGCTTTGCGCGAGGATAAATCATGACTTACGCGAGCGCGCTTATTTATTTTTTTATTTCCGTTTATTATTAATTTTATACAGTGCAAAATGCAAAATATTTCTCTTGATCGCACTTAATTAAATTTCCTTTTATGCTTTAATTTATTTCCCGAATGTATAAATGTATTATATTATTATCTACATTGAATTTTGCTGAATAATATTGATTTAAAAATAATATTAATTATGTGTGTAATGTGTTATTTGAAAAACTATCTTTTTTTTACGTATAAAAGAGGAAGTTTTTAAAAGTTCTAAAGAATTTTACATTAAAATATATATTCTTGTAAACTTTCTCAATTTTTTATTCGCAATCAGTAACTTTAATAAAAAATTATATATTCAACAAAATAACGGTGTTAATTATTGAATGCAGTAAAAGCAACAAGACGTTCTAAGAATTACTTTGGTATGTCATCATACATCACGAATGTAATTTTCTATTTCGTAATTTTTTATTCATATGTAATCGAAACGCTCCGATCATTAAAATCGTAATGGAAGATCTGCAAGATGAATCTTCTTTTTGCTCCTTCTCTATTTTTACTATGCCAATTTCTTTCAACGAATATTATCTTTTAATAAATATCACATAAAATTTACTTTATTATATAAGAAGAATTACCCCATTCCGCAAAATGTACTTTGATATATGCAATATGAATATATTTATGTTTTATACATATATGATATATAAATATGTTATATGTATATATATAAATTTATATATATATATATATATACCATTTTATTACATTGAAAGCTTTCTGGCATTTTCCGGTGCTAGGAGATGCCGAAACATCCTTTCAGCGCTACCTAGAAAGTTCCTGATAGGAACAAGTGAACAATGACATATTTAAATTGTGAAAAATGTTTTGAAAAACTTTAATGTGATCTCAACACCTGAAAAAACTTGTGGAAAACATACCAATGAAGACACCATCAACATACCATCGTTTTCACTTCATATTCATACTAATACTATAATTGCTTTAAGATAGTGAGTTGACTAACGAGTTGTAAGTATTGACTTGTTGACTTTTAAACTTCATTATTTGTAAAGTACTCAAGGAAAAAATACTTTATTATAGTGTTTTGAAAAGAATTTGAAATTAACTTATGACAAATATTAAATTAAAAATAAAGATTTTTATACAATATTGACCTGACTATAAGAATATTTTTCAACCGATGTTACTTTCTTTCTCTTTAGCAACCGAACAACTTTTATCTGAAACATTTTTTGAAATATTTTAGTGGATTAATTAAAACAGACCACTCTCTATATGTGTGCGTGTATGCACATATATGTATAGTTTACATGCATGTGTATATACAATGTATGTATACAAGATGTGTATATATATGATTTACTTACATATCATATTTAAAACTATTGTAATGTTATATTATATTTATTGTCCTTTCAAAATATAATATGATTATTTATACATATATCTTACCAAAATATAAAACGACAATTTTTAATTGATATGTCTGCTATGCCTTTCTAATGCAAAGATTTTCTAGAATACCGATTGGTCTTTTATGGTGTCTATCGATGGATCGCATAATTTATCCGCTTAAAGAGTTTTTTTATTCACATATCTTCAACGTTTATATTTAGAAAATTAAAATTTTTGCTTACAATCTTATTTGACATCTATCTACTATATTCAAGCATTGATTATCTGTTATTAATGTATAAATAAATGCTATTTCAATTTGATAATAATGAAGAGTATTTCTTCATGAGATTGATATTCACTTCTTCCATTGGCGTGAAATGAAAAATTAAATATATGCATATATAAAATAATATTTTCAAGCAAGCCTGTTTAAGAATATAGCTATACCTAATCAATTACGAAATCGACAATTGTAGAGTCTAACAAAACTGTCATGCAACGGTGGACAAGCGTTGACGTGAAAAATCTATTTCTACGTAGAATTTGCATCTCCGCATCCTCACAAAGTTGTCGACAGCGAGCGGAGAAAGGTACGCACGGTCTAGATTGTTCAGCGAGCAATCCTCATTCTACCGAGCCTCGCTCATTCCTGATCGCTCAATGCGCATCCAGCAAGAACAGGTCAGGGCAGGGCACAGTGCAAAGATTATCTCTTCTCTGTGACGATGGTGAATGTGGCACGATTAATTAAAGCAAGCATGCTCACGCGCGCGCAGCAGGTGCACGAAGAGAAATTGCACTTTTCCTTCGTATTATCATTTGCATTTCCGTCTTCCAAGAAAAACCGCAGTTTAGTACTCATAAAACGGTTAAATTAAATAGTAGTCCTATGAATATGATATTGGTGTGTACTGTGTGTGTGTGTGTGTGTGTGTGTGTATGTGTGTACATATATATATATATATATATATTGTTATTCATACCTGTTTAGAATTTTATTTCTTATCACAAGTATGGAAATTTGTTTTATATTATACATCATATTGAGCAATTCATTCTAATAAGTCATTAAATTTTTATTATATCTCATTGTATATTAAATAATTATAAAAAATAATTAAATAAACCTGACGTATTATTTTACAAAAGATAACAGTTGTTTGCAGTATCAATATACGTATAATGTAGGATATGATATCGTTTAAAGAATCTATAATATAAAATAAATATTTTTAAAAAATCATTGTATTTCTAGTATAATTATAATAAAAATATATATAATATATATATATATAACTACACATATGTAAAATATTTAATAATAATTTTTATACTTATTGTTAGTAGTACTTAATATCGCTTAGTGACGTTGATATGAAAATATTGACAATAAGTTGATTGAGTGAAGTGAAATGAGATAATACTCGTATATTCAAAATGTGACCGGTACAAAAAAATAATTTGATGAATTGACAACACTGACTTCCGCGATATTACACAATGACAGTTATGATGTCTTCGATCGTCTGTATGAAATTATATATGTGATTGTCGAATGCATCATACGTGTTGAGGCGTTCGCTGAGGTCGCCCGCGGACGAATGACTGTCGTGGGAAATGATCTGAAAATAAAAAATAACAGTGTATGTACATTCTAAAAGCGCTTAAATCTAGTCGAATGCATGACGAAGACATGGCGAAGACGCTATAGGATTAATCGCATTCTTGATTGCGAAATGTATTACTTTGTTGGAATGCAGTTGCACGAATTATCGAATAATTAGAAATCGCGGTTACGCCTACTTGTCTCTGCCCGCGGATTTACGCGTGACTTGCACAGGAACGAGCAATGCAAGCACTCGCTCGAATGTGCTCTTCGTCCCATCTTTTCCTTGTCGCGTCATCGCCGTGTGAACGGCATAGCTGTTCCAGTCACATGAATATATATAGTCAACTCACCATTTTTAATTGATAATTTATTATTGATAATCTTTTTTATTGCTTATAATTATTTGATTGCTGTTAAGATATATTCCTCTTCGACCTCTTTCGAAAAGTCTCCATTCAAATCTTTATATAATTGGCAAGAAATTTTGAAATCGCTTTCCTTGGAACTTTATATTGAAAAAGATACTAAGTGTGTTTTAATAGATATTTTTTTTATGTTTGAATAATTTTAAGTTAATATTAATTAAATGTAAACACATATTTATTTGGACAAAGGCCATTAATTTGATTTAACTGTCATTTATTATACTTTATTTATTTGTAAATATTTACTTATAATTAGAAACTGTGTGTTCAAAGAAATATATATTAAAATTTAATAAATTTTTTAGTATAACACAAAAAGGAAAAATTTCTATTGCTTTCGTTTTTTAATTAAATAATTTTATAAAGCTCTAAAATTATTATGTAATTTATCATATAACTTTTATATATAATTTATGTAATGTATTATATAATTTATAATACAATTAGAATTAAAAAATATTCTTAATTAATCATTTTTTGGTTTTTTAAAAAATTTTATTCTTAATTCATCAATATTATTTACGATGTGTTAAACTAATCAAGCTTCATAGAAACTTGTTTACGCAGTCAAACGCTTAAAGGAAAAAGCTTATAGGTAAGAGGAACGTGATCTTCCTTTATTACTTTTTATTACATGTATGATATCTTTACGAGCACGTGTATATCTCTTTTTACTTTTAGCAATATACTTAGCATCTTCTGGTAGAGGACGTACGGAACAAAGCGCATCTCAAGCTTGCAGTTGCAATAACCCGAAAGGTGAACAAGTGGAAGTCAAGGGGACCTTGCGTGAAGAATTTTGTTACAGACAATAAAGCAATAACTTCATAATACCGAAGATATTCTCTCATTCGACAAATATAACGTCCTCGGTATTTCGTCGGTGTTTCGCGAAGATCGAGATGTTATTTCTTGCTAGGCAACGATTCGACAGGCGCACTTTAAAGATCAAGGTTTGTCGAATCGGATTCCATCTGATTTCGAAGTGCGTGGCATTAACATCTCACTTCTGGATCGAGTGGTTGCGCCCTTCTGAATGGACCGCATTCTTCTTTTCCTCCTGACACGACTGCGATATATTCCTCATCTGCTCGTCCTTCCCTTTCTTGTTTGCACGCGTATTGTTCAAAGCATTCGTGACATTTCATTCTCTTCGATCTTAAAGTCCGAGTACCAAGCGCCGCCGCGCTGGTCGTAGGTTACCGGAGCTGCAACTTTGCTGCATTATATATATATATATATGCACATATGTTGCTTACATTGAAAACGTTACATTGTGAATACAATATTGTGATCAATATTTCTTCAAAAATTTTCATACTTATATTTTATATGTTTATTTTGTATATACATGATATACAATAAACATCTGCTATTTTTACTAAAAAAGTGCAGTAATAAAAATATTTAATATAAATATCTATTTACTTATAAATTTACGTTAAAATAGATATTTGTATTGCATTAAACGTACAAGAAAATATTTCAGTTTACTTTAATTTTTAAATTATCATGAAAAGTGCAGTATACATTAAATAATATAGGTAAGAGATATAATAAGCATCAATGATAATTATTCACACATTCATTAATATTTAAATTTTATATCTTTTATCGCGTTACTTCTACTCTTCTCTTAATTCTTTCTTTTCACAGCGTTGCGGTATATCTTATGTTACATCTCATTTTTATTCTATGATTGACTTACTATCCTCATGTTATCGTCACTTTCTGTAATTTTCTTTACGTATTCGTTATATTCGTCATTACTACATGTATGTTTATGGTTAAACATCTTGTTATAAGACTCTTTCTGGGTCAGACATTAAGCAGCATTTAATGTTGTAGCCTCGCCATTTGCGTGCAGTATTCAATATATTTTACACTTGTATTGAGTTATACTGATTTGTGCATATATACAAACACCATATATATACGCATAATAATATCATTATCATTAATGTGTACGTTAAATTTTATATGTTTATGAATTTAAAAAGATCGTTTGGGAGACGATCCTTTCAGATACATGTTTCCTTCCTAAATTGCATTCTTGGTTTTAACCGTTTATTTGTTTAAAATTTTGCTTTTCATGACCTCGAGGTTTCGGTAAGATCTTCCGTAAACCTCCCTCCCGATCCGTTTAAATTCTACTAGAAGAAATGCATCCCAGATTGCACCATGAGAAGCTGCTGCGAGGAGCTGTTGTGCCTAGACGGCGCGTTCGATGCCGAGCGCGCTTATTATCGTGTGACGTAAGAAGTGAGCGTAGTTGGAGGCCACGATCCTCTTTTTTTTTTTTTTTGCCGTGGCGATGCCCTGCCGTGAATTGCGGGAGGACGCTCTGTGTATCCGCGCGAGAAGACGAATAGTCGGATATCGTTCCGTGTAATTTTTAATTTAAAAACAAACGGAAATTATCGATGGTTTTTTTACTGTCTCTTCCTGTCTTTCTAAGATTCGCTACGGAATTCGGAATAAAATTCTATCTATCAACTTTGCTTGCTATGTGTTACAGAAGGCATTTGAAGAATTTATACTCGTGGCAATTATATCAGTTAAGTAAAATCAATTTAAATAGGTATATGATCTGCTTAAATTATGATCTCTTTTCAGGGTTTGATTTTTAATTATCTGTAACGTAAATTATAATAAAATAACGAAACAGAAGATTTACCGAGGTAATATCGATGTTAATCAACATTTGTCGACATCGACCTTGACGCAATTCTTGTTCGCGAATCTTCCCATTGCATCGTTTCGGCGCGAAAAAAAAAGAAGAAAAGGATACGGAGGACGCTCGCGCAACACTTTTTCTTCCCCATAAAACCATAAGATGCTCTTCTGTAAGCGGGGGCACGGAAGGGGCCAAGTGGAACGTAGAATTCGCACGGCTGCGCGAATTCAATGGAAGGTTATGAATACTCGATCTTCTTGTCGAAGCCGCGTGTCATACTTAAGCTGCCGCTACGCTCGGCGATGCCTTTGTCCGTTGAACGGATCTATGTAGGCATTCCCTTGGTCGCGATGAAAGTGAAAATCCCTCGCTCTGCTCGCGAGAGATGACCTACTGCTTGTCGAGAATCTGGGTGCTCCAGCGCGCATGGCGCCGTGACATTATTCGCTACTCTTCTTTACCTCCCCCGCCCTAAATCCTTTCTTACGTTACACGTTGGATCATCAAATTATAGTGAAAAAGAAATGAGTCGTTCAAATTCGTCCTTTGTTTTCAATACTCGTAGAAGATTTTGATAATTTTGCAAAATGAAAACTATTTTTGAATGTATTTTAAATGTTGGAAATAAAAGTAAAAAAACAAATGTAGCTGTGATTGGGTGTGTGTGTAATTGTTAGAAAAGAATTCACAAAAATAAAGTAAGAAATATTATTTGCAAACATTGAAATCAAAATTAATTTAGTTATTAACGTATTAGACATATGATTGATAAAAATTAGATAATAAAATTTAATTTTTATATTATAAATTCAGTGAATACCAAGTTACATACAAGGTATAACGTACCTTTTCATTATATCATAATTTCCCACTCAACTATATTGTTGCAATATAACACGTGTGTTATGTTATACAATTATAATTGTTGAGTGGGAAATTATAACTAAAATATGTACGTTACATATAACTTGATTATGTCTGTAATAAAACGGTACATTATACATAATTTGCTGGGAAGTATAATTATAATGACAGATATACGAAATTCTCAAATCTTTTGTCATATATTTAATAGTGTTTGATAGTAAGAAGGTATCGCATTCTGAATTTTTTGTTTGTAAAAAGACAATTAAAAACAATTATTAAATCATGTTTAAGTTTCCAGAAATATATTTAAATATTATATTATATAATTAAAGACAATAAATCTATTTTCTATTATACCATGAAATTCTTAAATAAGTTACATTGAATATTAATGAAGAATATTTTAAATAATTAAAAACGCAAATATACATATAATCGTTTCGACAAATGTACGTTGTGTATACATCAAATGTACACGTGAGATGTGAATATACTCGACAGGTGCGCATTCAGAGGCTAATTCTAAGAGTATGACTATGTAGCAGCACCGCAGTAGGCATAATGGCATAATTGCAATCTAAAGATGAAGAAATCAAGCGTATGCGCAGGATTCGATAGTTTTGCAAGATAGGACATTTTCTTCATGCAGCGAAGAAAAATTGTGAGAGTCGGGAGTGTCTTGAGGAAACATTTGAAATTGTTTTAAACGTTTCCTCGGGACACTCCCGACTCTCATAATTTTTCTTCGCTACACGAAGAAAATGTCCTATCTTGCAACACTATCGAATCCTGCACACGCCTGATTACTTCATCTTTAGATTGTAATTATGCCATTATGCCTACTGCTACATTCTCATATGTACTCTTAGAATTAGCTTCTGAATGTGCACCTGCCGAGCATATTCACATTTTGTACGTGTACGTGCGTGTGCGTGCATGCGTTTTGAAACCCCCGCACGTTACTTGACATCATTCTCGAAGAATGTAGTACACTTTTGCTAGTCTCATCAAGGGAAAATTAACTTTCTCAGGAGCTACTCGCAAACATGCCACATCTCTTTAAATGAAGTAATACTTAATTCTGTAACGTGTAACGATTAATCATGCAGTATAATTTTCCATAACTCATATACATCTACAGAATATCTTATATTAATATGTTAATACCATCGCTATCTTCAGCTCTTGATACAATATTCAGTTAATCAAAGAAAGAATCTGAAAAGGAGTTGATTTTTTTCTTACAAAAAGTGTTCAAGTAATGACTTTATAGTATATTAAACTGGTAAAAAGGAATACCGATTCATGAATTATTCATTGAAAGGCCTTTCAGGCGTAAAAAAAAAATATGCGAAAATTTTCGACTACCTATCGTGAAAGTTTGAAGCTTTCCCTACAAAATCGTTTTTTTTTTAAATGTTCCTACAATTTTTTGTTCCTGAGTTATTTGCGAGTTGAATAAAGGAACATTTTAATTTTAATTGGTCATAACTCCATTAAAAATCATCGTACCGCAATTAAGAAATCATATTCTTAAAACTAACACTTTGCTCTATTGAATGGTATAATCACTAATTTTTTAAATGTTATATAAAATTATAAATACTACTTTGAGCTAGAAAGAAAATAAAACGAACTTTCCGAACAATCTAATAATTATTTGGAAGAATCACTAATTATCCGAACATCCTGTTTTTTGATTAGCCCGAATACAATAACATTCTATTATATTAAGAACATTTGTGGAGAGTTTAATCGAATGTACAATTCTGACGACATATAAAGCTGCAATATCAATGGCTAAAACAACGCGCTGGAAATATTCGCACGAAGGAGGTTTGCTTAAATTTCTCAGGCAGTTTGGCGGACGGACAAAGAGAAATTAGTTACGCGATTGGCTGCGATGCGGCCTTAATGATCTTCTTTTTCCGGCGCGCAACATAACGCGACAATAGAAGAGGTTTCGATGCATACTTGGACGGAGGAACATTTGCGACATCAGGGTCGCAGAGCATGCTGTGAGATCAAGGCCTGCAAGCACATCAAAAGCATCATGCCAAGAATGGGTACTGGTTTAGTTTGCGATTGTAACCTTTTTGTTCGATCGAGCGATTAATCATGGTATGTAAGCCTTTTATTTGAAAAATCGAATGTTTTATCGATCGAGCATGATGTACTGCGATATTTACTGCTTGCAGTTATTAGTTATTACTTAAATTACGTGAGAAAGGAGAGTGAAGAAACCGTGTAAAATTTTTTTAATTGTCTACAAATGTTACGAATATAAATTTTTATTTGCTCTTTAGAAACAGTAAATTTTAAACGAATTTGAAAGTAATATTTAAAAAGATTTGAATTATAAACTATTGATTTATATTATATTTTTTAAATAAGATTTTTGTAATTAAAAAAATTACCTTTTTTCAGAAAGTAAAATTAGGTTAAAATAATTAAGAAGAAAATTGTATTTTTGTTTTATATTATTTATATTTTGAGGATTTTTATTATAAAAAATTGTGATTCTTAGTTAGTGTAAGATAATGATTTTTCATAAATTTCGTTTTTCTTTACCATCAGTCATATGATATACGTCCGCTCATTGTGCTTTCTGTTACAAATTTATTGCAGTTGCAATAATAGCAATTGGCATTGTTACAAATGAGATCTTACTATCTAGCGATCACATGCAATGATAGGTGAAACATGCATCCTGAGGAATGCATAAAATCTTGAGAAACGCATATAAATGACTTCATCCATCTTGTACCGGTACTATATTTACATACATAGTTTTCCTTTTGAATTTATAGCAAAATGAAACTAAATTAATGTATGTGTATGTTATATATTAAACCTACCAATCATTCAATTGATTCAGTAATTTACGTCGTTTGTTTAATAATTTATTTTTTATATAATAATTAAAGACTAATATAAAACGGTTATGTTTAAGATGTGTGAGAAAAAATTTGTAACTTCGAAACAAAAAACATTTTTCATATTGCAAAATCAATCTTCAGTTATGTTATAAACAAGTAAGGTTTAATAAATTTACTTGAATCGCAATCGATAATCACCTCGCTATGAACACATTAAATCAAGATACTTAAATACTTAAATAGGATACGGTAATTTATCGTCACTGACAATATACCAACTATAAGCGGTATACCGTAACATGGGAGGATACACATTGTGTACGAAACCGAACGAAATATCAAATTGTTCCCATCGCCTAATGATGAAATGAACAGAAGTACGGAAGGAGTGACGAAAGGAGGGAGAAACCTTTTTTCATTGCAGGCGGACAAAGAACATAGCAAGACATCCGGCGAATTTCGACGAGATCGCATCTCCTATTAATACACGTGGGATCACACCGATTGCACTAATGATATGCACGACATCGTTGCAAAACGTACTGTCCCAAACACTAAACGCCCGCAATAACTATTAGTATTGCGCCGGCCTCAATCCATACGAAACGACTTGCGTACAAATAGTTCAAGACAAAAAGAGTCTTGAGTGAAAGAGCAAAAACAGAGTATAAACTATAATTAACGTAAATAAATAGAGATAAAAGATTAATTAATTCACATTGCTTAAAAGTCTCCAGATTTGCAATTCTAATCTCTACATCTATAAAATATTATTCCTGTTTAAGCACAAAGTATGCTTTGAAAAATTTAATCTTCAAGAGAAATATTTTAAAAAGCAAAAATAATATTGTATAAATACGTACACACCAAATAAATTCCGAGCAGAAATTTTAGAGGCTCTGATAAGGATCTAATAAACATGACGCCTGATTAGAATTTATCGGGTAAGCCTTATTGTTTAGGCCTCGACCATAAATGTAAAGTCGAGAATTAGAATTGCTTGGTCATTTTCCCTGTTTAGAGCTTCATGATTGCCCTTTGTTGCATTTTATATTTAAAAATGAATGCTGATAGAGCACTAGTAGATCTATATATTAATAAAGTTTAATTTATAAATTTAACTCAGATAGACACAAAGAAGTCGAATTATTCTTTCTTGAAGAACAACTAAAAAATGTGAACATAACATGAATAAAAAAATGAAATTAAAAAGTATCTACTACTTATAAAATCGTTTTAATATTACGACATTTATAACGTTTAGTCCGTACAAAATGATTTATAGTGGAATATAATTTGAAAAAAAAAGAAGTATAATTTAAAAAAAATAAAATTATAATTCTATATATATAATAGATATATAATAGAAATCATGTAACAAGGAAAGTGGAAACATTAAGATCTAATCTTCTTATATAAGTGCATTTTAAGAATCACATGTTATGCCTTTGAATTTCATTTAAACGGTGGTATGTACATATATATACATAATGCACTTTCAATATGTCACTTTCAATGTTCAGCTCGGATTAGAGTAGCGAGAATACGTTTGCGTGACTCGAAATTAAACAGAGACAGATTGCAACGTGACGTTTGTCTAATGAGGGATATTTCTCATTAATAATATTGAAGTTACAATGTATTCGCGCGCCTGAGTTGGACAATCGCAAGTATCCGCGACCTTTCTTCGCCAGTAAGTATGGCAAATGTGTTTCGAATCATCATGCTTTTCATAAATGTACATGAGGATTAATACTGGAATATAACTCAACGATGGTATGTCAACTGCAGCCGATATTCACGGCGCCAGACTGTAGAGGTGAGAAGAAAATTTTACGAGCCGCGGAAGACGTTGAATGTTCACGCGAGAGGTCGACCGACATTATTTCATCACGTACGTACGCGCTAATAAACCGACGGATTTGACTTGGGCTGTAATTAACTCGTTGTAACGTTGCTACACGTATATGTACGACGTTACGCCACGAAATCGCATCTAATTTCTGATTTATGATACAATCGGAAATGTCAACGAGCGAAAAAGATTATTGGAAACGGTTATTAACATTACGATAGGCGAATTAATTATGATGGATATCTGTCTTGAGTAAATTGGTACTTCTAATAGAAATTAATAAAATCTATGTGTACAGGGTCAGATTTAGTAAAAATATTGAATTTTCCGTTAAAGTAAAATAGATTTGAAAGTAAATAATAATAACAAAGTTTGCTCAAGAGATTTATTATATAATTCTTGAATTTATATAAAATTTTTGTTATTGTAGTAATTTTTTATTATCATTGTTGTAATAAATATCACATTTTGCAATTATATGTATTATATGTAACTATTCATGTATAATATTTCATAATAGTATCATATTTACTACGTTGTAGTTTTTATTCTTGATTACATTTATTATTGCATTGTTTTAACGATCATTGTGTTAATTTTACATGTTGTAAAAGTATTAACGTATATACATACATTAACTTATATATTAAGCTAATGTTTTTATTTGTATAATGATGTAAATCTAATAAAATTTTGGTTGAGGTCAATTTAATCAAAGTCAATTGATTTGTCAATCAAGTCAATTTGGTTGAGTCAATTCAATCTTAATTAGCTTTCTCTGGCATCACATGTTATTCTAATGGCCAATTCGTTGAAGTACTTGCATAATAATTTGCTACTCCACACACTTCGCTTATATTTATGATTCTTGCAGATTATAAATATCCTTAGCTATTATATTAAGATAGCTTAAGATGGATTTAGCCAAAGCTAATACAAGTATTGATATATATGTGTGATTTAATTTTCTCTCTCTCAATTAATAAATTATATTTAGTATTACTGAAATTGCAATGTTAGCAACCTTCTATTTTTAGCTTCGTCTAACGAGTATATGTATGTGTGTATATGTTTTATGCTATATCACTTCATCTAAAATAGCTCTGAATACTTATTTAACCATATGATTATTTTTATTATCTTTATACCTATGTATTTAAAAAGTACAATAATTTAATTAAATTGCAATTATGTAAATTGAATAACTGAAATGCTTCTGTAAACATGTAATTTATCTAAAAATTTGCTAATAATGTGCGTACACCATATACTACAGACGAAATAATCTGTATTTAATAATGTATATATATATTTACAGAAATTGTTAAAAAAAATTACTAATATATAAAATTGCATTATGTGACATTAGCAGTAATTGAAATTAATTGAATTAACTGAATTAAAAAAACAGCAAATATATATTCACAGATACGGATTACGTATTTTTCTAATCCAAGTTAAAGAGATCAACAGAAAATACATATTTCTATAAATTTTTTATATAACAAAAAAATTTTATTTAACGCGAACAACTTAATACACATCATCTCATATAATAGCTGACTTCAAACATTTTGGACTGATTGTAATTAATGCTTATAAGCATGAATTGAAAGATTAATCACGACTGTAATCTAAATTTGAAGAGCTTCGTTGCAACATCCAGCTAATTGTAAAATCGACTTGTTATAGAGATATCATGGATTGTAATAGATCTTTGGTGCAATCCATCTATCGAAGCAATCATCTTTCTCAATAGCACTGTGTATGGAGAAACACTTGTGAAGAAAAGGGCCCAGTTAACGATTGGGCCTCCCTGTCAAAAGACTATTGTGTTTGAAACGCTGGAAAACCCAGATGTAAGAACGCTGTTCAGAGTTGATCAATGAGGCGAGATGTAATCAAATAGGTCTTAAGTAGCAAACTTCTCAATATACTTGATATTTATTATCAGTGACGAATTTAAAGTGTTACGAATAATATATTTTCTAAATAATATTTCAAGACTATGATTTATAATTGAAATAGTTTTGAAAAACTCGAATAAAAACATTTTTAAAAGATAATTTTTATTATTAAAAATACGTAATTTTAATAAGACTATAAAAAATATGATATAATTAAAGTATTCTGTTTTCATTTTGTATTTTATTTACAAAATCACTATTTATATTAGCGATGGAAAACGATTTTAAAATAATTTTGTGTGTAAGATAAAAATAGATTTCTTAATTATAGAGATACTTAAAACAAATAATATTATTAGGTAACACATTCGTGCATGAATTAGTGATTTATTAATCATCGATATTGATATGTTTCAATATAGTCATCTTGAGAAGAATTTCTATCAGATACAAAATATTATTTACGATACTAATGAGTTTCATTATTGTATTTGAACTTTTTGATGTTAATATGATGCCACAATTATTACATTTTTTTTTAAAATCATGGTTTCGTATCCGGACAGAATACCTTCTAGGATTAAATAAAATATTAGCAATAAAATAATTATAAATATTCCAGAAACAAAATGGAAACTAAAGAATACAAAATTATGATCCTACACATATTTTCTCTGTATAAATAGAAATATTGTTAAAATAATTACAGATACGACATAGAAAATAAAAATATTGTAATCACGATTTCTCTGTACAGATAAAATTATCTATTTATTTCCTTCTATTCGACAACGAAGATTGCTAAACGAAATGCGCAGCATTTGCGCTCGATCCCGACTCTCTTTTCTAACACTCATTATTTATCCTCGTTTATCTTAGATCTTTTATCCGGAGGATTACTCCAACACTATAGCAACCATCTTTACAATCAAGCAAAAACATAAATGTGCAAGAAGAGTATCTTACGCTAATTTGATCTTTGTAAGACGTGGATAGGAAAGATTCACGGTGTGTCCCGTCGGTGAGTAAAGGATGCATGCATTAGCCAGGTCGTCTCCGTGATGCGAGACCTTACTTCGTTGTCGAAGAACCATATACGTGTATCTCTATCTACACGCGCGATTCAACCTCACATTCCCGCTGGGTACTCCGATCTTATGCAAATCGTCCGGGCAATGCGCGGCACGCTGTAGTGAACTGATGAGCGGCTGGGTAAGGTCACCGAGGAGGAAGGTTAAAACAAACACCGACTCAACCCCCCTTTCGCCAACGATTGCCGGCGATGCCGATACAATCCCGGATAATGGTGCAGAAGATGCACGGGCAACCCTTTCGACTGCAACAGTGCGGCTGTAATTAATGTTCAGGTGAGCCATCTTCTCGTGAAAGAAGTCGAAGTACTTCGTAACCCTCGATATGTCTCGATCATTATGCGCTTCGCTCTTCGCCGGGATTCGTGATAATCTTGATAATAATATGAGACTACAGGTATACATTTCATTGAACATAATGTATATCTTATAACGTATACCTTATAAGAGGTGCAGTCAGTATAATTCAATGATGCAACAGACGATCTTTCGACTTCTTCGTAGCTCTCATTCTTTATTTCCACGTTTCTCTTTTTTATTCTTCTTTTCTTTTATTTTATTCTTTACTTCTTTCCTTGCCGATTCGTACATTTTTCTTCCTTTATTATTATGCCTTTTCCTAAATTTCTTTTTTATCTTCTTCATTTAGTTGCCTTTTCTTTTGTATTCCAAATGTGATAGTATTATAACTTGGTGTTAAATATTATTTAGGAAAATATTATCTTTTTTTTTAAGCAGAAATACATTCTGTTTAAAAAAAAAAGATATTTAACAACATTTAAGAAAAAAAAATTAGAATTGTAATAAAATTTTCTATAAAAAAATTACGACTATGATTACTGGGTATCACGTAGCGCATTAATGTTAGCGTTTATGAATTATGTTAGGTTGAAACATGTAATTACGATTACACAGATCATAATTTAATCATTTATGAACGAGAGAAGAATAGTAGTTGCCAATAGTGAAGCAGCATTCTTTAGCTTCCCGAAGATCATCAGGTCCATTTCGCGTTAGGTCCTCAGTACAAAAATCGCGGAATGCCGCATCTTTGTCTCTGACTCTCTTATTATCGGACTCTCTCCCAATCTAACGATTCATGTGATTCGACATCGATACTTAAAGGTAACTTCTTCCGTGACATTAAAAAGGCACTCCCAGGTTCTCGTTGCACCGGTCCCTTTGCTTGCAGTTTCACACGGCGATGTCGGATGTAGAAATATCTGTACTAGCAACGCGACGTTCCATTTCTATAGCGTTTTACGAGCAAGTATAATCTTTTAGTTCGTATCTATCTAGGATTGAGTGCATATTTAGTTTCTTCAAGAATTATTCTTTTTCATTAGATGTCTACATATTATATACTACATAATATGTATAATATAAAATAAATTATTCTTTTATGTATTGTACGGAATTTTGTGCCGTACAAATTTTTTCTGATTATATATTTTGTAATATTTTAACTACGATATTTAACTATAAATATCTTATTAATCATAAACAAAACTAAAAAATTCTTTTGGGCTAGAAGTTCTAACATAAAATATATTTTAACTTTTTAATTTTAGTAAAACAATTAATTTTCAATAAAACTTTTCTAATACCTACGTTACATGTAGTAACTATAATATAACAAAAATACATGGAAATAATCCTTTTTCTTTAACTGCACATTTCTCAAAATTGCAACGTGATAAAACAATATAGAAACTGCGCGCGCGCGGCTCATATTCAGCATACAAAAATGTACGGGAAATGACTACAGTCTTTTTTCCCTGTGAGTTTGTGTTGAGCATTGTTACGCATTCATCTAATTATTTACAAAAATATATATTAAATTATTTAAAATATTCTCTCTTGTTATATTGAAATTAAAGAATTCTCTATTAGAATACCTTGTATATATTTAACTTATATTTTATTCTTTCTCTTGCTTTTACTTGTCCTTCAACCAGTAATCGATGTATGACAACTTCGTACCTTTCACATCGGATTATCCGTTAAATTACAAATATATAAATAAGAATTTAATTCTGTGAAGCGTGAATCAGTTTATTGATACTTGAAGTGATACGATCTTACAGTAAAACTATAGAATTTAACTTTTAATTAGAATAGTAAAACACTAAAAGTACAAGCTCAATTTTTACTTTATTTTGCACTTATATATTTGATTTGTTTTAAGTGATATTTCACCAATCAAATTTTAAAGACTAAAGCACGCTTTTTTTCTAATAGATATGTGGAATCTACGTTTTAATGTTAATATGTGGCAGAAATACTTTTATCAAAATAATTATACAACACTCAAGCTAGCTAAAAAGTCAAAATTTTTTGCAAGAGCCATACAATTATTTTTACGACTTAACAAATTATTTTTTGTTTAAATTTTTAGACATTTCAGCAAAAGTGTTTTTGTTATGTAAATGTGTCTGAAATCAAATATTTTTCGTGAATTTAGTTACAAAATTATTTAATATTGAACAATATAAAAGGCAACTCGAAATTTAAACTTTTTTTCTTTTTTTTATTTATTTATCTTAAGTCTATAAACTTTTCTTTAGGAAAAAAGTTTAATTTAAAGAATACTAATTGTAAGATATTTAATGCCACACACACACACACACACACACACACACACACACACACACACACACACACACACACACACACACACACACACACACACACACACACACACACACACACAATTTAATAAACTGTGTAAGAAACGATTATTTCTATTCATTTTCCGTTAAAATGATAATTTAAAATGCAAGTAGCCTGAGTACAAATGTAATATAAGGAGAAACTATTACATCTTGACTTACATTCTTTTAATGTAACAATATTACGAAACACTTATTACGAATGTTAGAGATTCGGTGAGAAACGCGTAGATCAGCGACAAGCTCGATTCGCATAATTAAATGTCGGCGTTGTACCATCTGTGATTTCATCAAGTATAAAGTTTCTAATTAGCGAAGATGTCACGCTAACAATCTTCTTTCTCAAGTTGCCACGTAATGCAGCCTTTTCTCTAGCTGATGATTTTACAGCAACGCACACTGTATTTTAATCCACTTCACAATGTTTCGTTTTGTAGAAAATTATAGAGGTTGTATATTAAAATTAAATCTCAAATAATATAAAAATGAGTTAAAAATTGAATAATATTATTTACTACACACACACACACACACACACACACACTCACACACATATGCAGATTTTACTTACATATGCAGATGTTACTTAACATCGATTAATAATAAATAAATTTAAATGAACAACGCAATTAATTAAAATTGTTTATATTTTTTTGAATAAAATTGTAGCTTTTTTTAAATTTTACTATAAATATTTATGAATATTTGTAGTAAACTAAAAAAAAAGCTAAAAATGATTGATTCACGATATATAAACAATTTTCATTAATTGCGTTATTTATTCGCATTAATATCAAGAAAAATAAGTTAAAAATCATCTTCTCACTATTTCTGACAATGAGTAGATTTTGTAAATTTGACAATATTAATGATTTGTATTTTTATATCTTTACATAAAAATTTACAATCACAATTTACATTAATTAATAATGAAATTTATCGATGTATTTTGATTTGAAAAAATGTTTATATATAATAGTAATGAGACTATTGTATCAATTACAATTTTTATTTTATCTTTATTACATTATTATCTTTATTATATTTTTTTATTCTTATATTTGTAATAGAATGATATACGTGTCTTTCTGCTTTTACCATCTGTGCTTCTTTTGATCGAATAATTCTTGTGTTAGCCACAATATTTTCTATGAGGGCGTTAGCGTACAGTAAATTTTTATTATACAGTATTTAGTGTAATATTAATTTTTAAGTTATCTATTTATTTACAGTAATTTATATGTAATTAAAATGTTTTGTATTTTTATTAGATTTTATATAATTGTACTACGCCAAAATGAATATTACGATTATGAGATTATGCGGATAAAGAAGGGTAAGAAATTTTAAAAAGTTTTTCGACTACTCGAGGATTGTTTTATTTGTATATCTTCGTATGTGTGTGTGTATTTTAGATATAAGTGGATATAAATCGAATCTAAACATACAAAATGATTCGTAAAGAGGATTAGTTAGAGAGCAATAATTGATATATATTACAAATTTTCAAGTTTTTATACTTTTCTTAAGATTATTAATTTATAACATTATTAATTTATAACAAATAACTTAATGAGAAATATAATATAATTAACGTTTTGTGCTGCAATGTTACTCGCATTTGATCCAATTTGAAATTAATTTCTAAATCATTGAGGCATAACTGACAGTGATTCCATAACGATGCTAATAAGGATTTTATTCACTTTATTTTAATGTATCAATTTTTTCTTAAGTTTAACATTATTATAAATGTAAACCAAGTCCCCTTCTTGCTATGTATACTGAAGTGAATAAATTTATTCTATTCTATAAAAATCGGAGAAGTAAAAATTTTAATAAAAATAATTTTAATAACATAATTTCTTAAATCACATTAATTTGATGAAGAACACTAAAAATTAGATAGTATGTCATTTAGATAGCAAAAACAACAATTTTGTCAAAAAAACCAATTTTTCAGAAAAAACCGAAATTTTTCTGTAGTTTTTCAGTATTTTTAAAAAAGCGGTCTCTTTGACTTATGCGTATGGGACGTTTGATGATAATTTATCAATGGGATGCCAAACAATGTAAAAACAAATTTAGTTCCTGTACCATTCTCTGGATGTTCATCTTTCGAGAAGACTGGCGTGTCTATCTTTTCATCTGCGTAAGAGATAAAGATTCTTTTGTAAAATAATATTTTGTCAATATTAAATGAAAATTAACCGATGAAATATTAAACATAAATAAGTGGAAAACGCCATAAGTGAAAGCAGATCTGCATGTCCTATAAAATTTTTTGTGAATCTACAGTTTCCAGTTAAAGCAAAACTCCGATTATATTTGTCAATCTTAAAATACAATCCTAAGCTGAAGTTGGAGTGACGGTAATAACACAAACTAAATTGACAAACAATTAAATATTACTGTTTCTAAATCGATAAATAATTGAACACAATTTGCTTAAACTAGAAATTGTCACCACAAAAAAAATTGATTTACAAATATATATGTATTCTGAATTCTAGTAAGTTTAATACTTCAATTAAGTTTACTAAAACAAATTTGATTTGCTTATTATGAAAAATTCCTTTCTTCGATAAATTTTATAAGTATATTAAAAATATTCTTTGTTAAAGATAACCGTTATTTAAAAGGAAGAAAGTAAATTAAATAATCACTTAGAAATAGAATGATATTGTTCTGCGTGTACGACAACAAATGTCTTACCTTTCGGAACGTTGTCTTCCTCTTTTGGAGGCATTGGAAACTGAAAGATCTCACTAGACGTTTCTATGTTCCTGCCATAACTTGTGATTGGTTCTATATCTATAATTGATTTTTTGGTTGATCTTATTGTGACTGGCTCTACATGCATAATTTTGAATCCATGTGTAATGGCGATTACTTTTAGCATGTTTATCAATTTGATTCTGTCAATAATATCTGTGTAATAAATTGAAATTCTTGTAAAATAATACTTTTTTATTTTGGCACGATATTACTTTCTGTGGAGAAAAAAGAAGCTTTTTCTTACCTGTCGTTTCATTGTAATTTTCATTCATATACAACGATAGAAAATCTGTATTTTTCTCTTGATCAGGCTTAAAGAAGAATTTGTTGGAATTTTTGTCATTAATATTATAATATTATTAAAACAAATAATAATATAGAGAAAGAGGGCAATGAGCCAACAACTTACGTTAGAAATCCTATTAAATTAATTTTTAATATATTGCGAAGTATATTACATAATTTCGTCCTAGCTTCCACTACTGGACTCAACAGTAAGGCATTGTAGTGGAAGTCTATCTTATACACCGGCAAAGGTTATTCAATTGAGATTTTATATAAAGAGATATACGCGTATTAAAGCACTTGCGAGAATTTGCGAATATCGATAGACCTCTGATGGCGGGTCGACGACGTAGTAATATTCTTCGCAATATTTGTCATTAGTATTACACCACCCTTCCCAACATGCACGCCGAACAATCATCGGTCTTGAAACTCAACTTTATCCGAAAAATATTATTATTAGCGCTCGTCGTAGTTTGTTCGAATACCTTTAATTCTGCGTATAACTTGGTCTCTGTCAATTCATCTTCAGGTATAACGTAGCTTTGTACAACGATACAATATAAGACCAGTAATTGCACGCTCTAAAAAAATATAATAAATTTTTTTAAGACTGCTTTTATTGCCGATTTAATACATTTTAGACATTTCATTTTTGCAACTTGTAATATTTTCGAATATTTGTGAACTACTTATTATGTTACCCAGAGACGGATTATAAGAGTTGACCGTCCGCGTACAAAAATAAGAGCCAGAAAAAAGATAAAGAGTAAGCTAAGCCATTATTTATGACAATCTACATTGGACATAAGAGTTTAAAATTAATCTACATTAGAAATGAACAATAGAAAAAAATTAATTTAATGACGAATTATAAAATATCTCGTAAAAAACTATTGATACCTTTATATAATTCTACTTTAATATTTTTTATGTATAGACCAATTAAAAAAAAAATTATGTAAAAAGACATATTATATGTGTAAAATAAAACATACTCTGTTGTGGAATAATCAAAACCTTTATATGACATTGAAAAATTGTTTTTTCTTTAAATTCTTTTTATTTACCACGAATTTTAATTGCAAAGTTGATATTAAAGTTTACTTTATGTAACAAAGATATCTATCTCCAATTATTTGACAATTATCGGCAAAATCGTATGAATAAATCTCCTCTTCAAACTGAAAGCCACGCGAAAGGTCGCAGCTCATTTCTAATTTTTTTTGTATTGAAAAGGGGTACGTCGTATGATTTGTCTTGACTTACATAAGCGTGGAATCAAAATTTTTTATGTGTATTAATAGAAGAAAAGGGATTCTATTGACGCAATTGATATCTATCTAGATAGCCGCGTTCATTTCGATTACAATTGCACGATTACGTTACGCGAGTACGCGAACAAATTCGCAAGGAATAGCAAACGGCAGCTACTACTTCCGCGTCTAGATCTCGCTTTATTCCGCTCGTAAGTCCTTGGAACTGTAACAAAGTATGTACGATTACACACAAACACTTCAGTAGCAATTATGACTCGTTAGGTCCTCCGGTCTGGCGAAATTTAATTAGGTACGTGATTAGCGTAGAAGTGCGTGCTCGAGGAGAAAATAACGCTGACGATGTTCACGCCGTTACATCTACATTGGTACATATAGCTCTATCATTTCTATTCTATCACAGTTCTACGACGGTTTCCATTGTGGAGCCTTTGATCGGGATTGCCTCTGATTCGCCAACCGTGGTTTATTGAGGTTTATTTACAAGTCGAAGAATATCTTATGGTAGAATATAATTATTTATTTTCTATTGTAATAATTTTCCTGACATTTTATTAGGAAATAACGTAGATGATTACGCACCTTTATTCGACCCTCGAACATGTTTTCCAAATGATAGAAATGCTTCTTGACTTGTTGTATCTCACTTCGAGATGCTCTGCTTTTTTAGATTGGTATTATATTTGTCCTACGACAAATGCAATGATAGTCTTACAAGGAAATACACGCATCTTCCAGATTTTGACTTTTGAAAATTTCAAATATTTAGATGAAAAAAAAACAAAATTTTAAATGGCTACGCAGATAGTATAATATATAAATACGCATAGAATTATTTAAGCAATTTAGCTAGATCGTTAAAAGCTTTCTTTCCTTCCTTATTGTACATGTACGAATCTAGAAACTATTCGTTCAATATTAAAGTTAAAAATTTTGTTCAAGAAATGTCTATTGATTTTGTAATAGGTTTTAAAGTAAGATCCAGTGAAGGTTTATCTTCTTCTCTATAAATCTAGACCCAGACAACACTTACGGAGCCGGGATTCGAAATCAAGATCCTCTCTTTGTTCTCACACTTGGGTACTACTAAAACTGTATGTTCACGTTTGCTTCCCTATTCCTAATATATACCACCTCGCGTTCATATATCTAATCGGTCTTACGGTGTTGCTATAGGCCAGCCTGATAAAACATTCTCGAATGTTATTGATGGTTTTCCTTTGTCCATCCTAAACCTTACAACTTCTCCGGCTGAAACTTGACATTCTTTTTCGAATATACGTTAATGTACATCATTTTGTGCATTTACTAAAAACATCAATTCTATTATTCGAGAGTAAGCGAATTTTCTATTTCCGCTTGTAAAATTGTAGGCAATAGAAAAAATAATAAAACAGAGACCAGAATCCAAAGTTGGGATCCTTCACTCCTACACCTATAGGTGCTAAGACTATACGCTTATGACTCCAGTAATTTCGATCGCCAATAAATACTTAATCGGCCTTAGGACTCTATATGTATATATATATATATATATATATATATATATTATGTATTTGAAAATATTATATAATGTCCCACTTGATATCTTTCTAGAGAATTTAACATCTTTGTTTTACAAAATTAAATTTGTCTTCAAATAATTGAATTTTTCGCAAAATATTTTTCGTACTTTTGTCGGTAAACGCGCTATATCGAGTTATCACGAAATTCCTTCTACTCACAGTCGAGGATTTACAAGCTTTATTTACTTTCACTCGGAATACACGATTTATACCAGCAATAACGAATGAGGTATATGTATAAAACGTAAAACGTGTTATTTGTTGTATCAAGATAAGAGTGTACACACTTCATCGTATTAAAACACAACCATTTAAGTATCATTTGAGCGAGGAAAAAAATGTGCATTACGCTAAGGACGAGATAACAAGGGCAGAGAGTAAGAACCAATGGATGTTAGCAATCTGTAAATTATATAAAAGTAGTTACATAAATCAACTACAATGATAATTCACAATATCATCAAATCGATTCAAATTTAACACAATTAACTCTTAAATTCTCGAAGGCAGAAGAATAAATAAAACTGTTGTAAAAGTCATACTAAGGAAAACAACATATAAAAATCAAATTTATAAATAATTTACTATAAATAAAAATATTTAAGCCAATAAATATGTGGCTAAAGCAAAGAGCAGAGGTAAATTAAAATATTATTTTATTAACATATAGATAAAATTAGTAATTCTTTTATGCAATGCATCAACACATTTATCATGTTGACGTCACGGATTTCAATTTTCCGTTTTATTGTACTCATTAGGGGATCGATTTTATATCTTAAAATAAGGTAAAAATAAAAAAATCAACGAATTTACTAGAATATTTACAATTTCATTGTCAGAGAGTATACCTATTTATACATTTTTGTAATGTATAAATTAAACAAGGTAAGGACAAGGTAAAATTATACATTTTTACCTTGTCTCACCAAATCCCCTGAAATGGCCGATAATGCTATCGCAGGTAATAACGACCACCTCAAAAATGTTAAAATGCTGCTCTGAAGTTGAATCATCAAGGAAGACTACTTTGTGACAGAATCTAATATCGTACGTAAAACGTACGAATGTTACTAAATACCTACGATTTCTTGTAAATCTTATGTAAATCTCGTAAGAAACTGTCTGTAAAGATATTTGTATAAAGATATAAGTACTTATAAGGTTTACACAAGAATATATATTACAAATCTTACAATTCTAATTTGAATTTATATAGGGAATTAGTATATAAGTAATAAATTTACAAAATTTTATCATATTAGAAAGTAAAGTCGCAAACAAATCATCCAGTATGTAACGTATAGAATGCATGTAGTCGTTCATATAATACAGTAAAACATATTTATTATCAAAATATAAAATAAAAATCCCCCGCCGAGTTCATCTAACATTTAAATATGCAAGACGATTCATAAACAATATTATAATAATACTATATATATATATATACTTTGATGCAGAGTATTCTTTTTGGAAAAATTTAATGATAAAAAGAGTTTAAAAATGATTGTATAATAGCAGCCGATAAGAAAAAGCGAAAATATACAACGTACAACACTGAACGATTTTTAATTAAGGCGACGCTTTATTAAGAGAAAAATAATCGAGTATAACTTTTATTTTATAATATTCGTAAATTATTATGACTTTTGTTGAACTTATGACAAATTTTACTTACCTGAAAATTAAAATATCGGAGATAAAAGGTAAAAAGTACTATTATTACAATTATATCCAATTATGTAATTAATTCTCATTATGTTGCCGTAAAAGAATAATAATTATATATAACAATATAATAATAATAATATAATAATAATTATATAATCGTTTACATTCCTTGCAAACTTATACCACCTTACATTAATTTGCATAAATTGCTTCAGCAACATTAAACTATTCATTGATTCGTTTATTATGTAACTTCAATTTTTTTAATGGTTTTATCTATCTGCAACATGTCCCTAAAGGCTTCTTCCATCTGTGTTTTCGTCCTTCATAGTGTCTCCGGTAACGTAACCGTTAGAAAAAAAGTAGCAATGATAGACATTATGCAGTAAAAATAAATGGTAGCATCTCTATCATATGTTACCATTATTGGATACAATTGTACGACGATATAGTTGCCCACAAAAGAAATGAAAGTAGTAAGCTGTCCGAGAACGTTTACATACTTGGTAGGATACAGTTCCGATATTATGGACTAAGGAATCGAAAAAAATCCAAATGATCCAAAACCCTGCGATTTAGAGATTAATTCTTTTATAACCAATTATAAATATTTACAATTTATTTTTTAATATAGAAAATCTTTAGAAAAGAAAAAATAACGTCTAAAGCTAATCTACGTTAGACTTGTGCTAAAGTCATTGTAATAACTACTTTCTTAATAAAAATCGTAACTATTAAAACACGGATATTTATGAAAACATCATTTTCGTACCACATAGAGAAGCAAACAATGAGAATAGTTGCAACACCAATGTCTTCAAAAAATTGCAGGTAAACTGCTAAGAAGTGTCCAAAGAGATCGATATACCAATACCAGATACAATTGAAATAGTTCGACGTCCAATTCTATAGTAAAATTTCAAAATTTATCATATAAGTCTCTGGAATATATCAGTTTAAAAGGTACATCGTAACGAGTATCTAATGATCATTTTAATAAAGCAATCTACAAATTAATTACAAAAGTTCATAAAAAATATCCCGATTGTTGAATTTAAAACATTTAAAATTAGATACATTATTAAATTTTCGCTAATTAATATCCATAACTACGCAATTACTGAATTGTTGTTTATTAGTAATTCTTTTATCCAACTATTGATGTTTGATCTTTTATATGTGGTTGTATTACGTAGATTCATATAATAATTTTTAAGTATGTATATATATAATTGTAGACTGTACTACATACAAAAATATAAATTACCTTATAAAGATAAACCGAGCAGTCATTCTATTACCGTGGCTCGATATAAGTAGGTAGCTGTACGAATAGGTATATAAGTGTTCTTATTGGGTTACCAACATGTAAGGCATACCGATCAAAATCAAGCGGATTCGCTATCGGTAATTATTTGAGATGATGGATATCCATCTTATTTCGATTATTATTAGTATTAGTATTACGATTAGGTAGGATATATACGAACAGATAAAATACTATTATAATTCGTATAGGCAGAATATTATCATAATTCGCATAAGTAGGATACTATTATAATTCTGGTAGGTAAGATGCTATCATATTTCGAGATTGTAGGGAAACTGTTGTAATTAGAAGTATTAAATATTACGTATTTTAATAATACGAATATTTTAATAAATAAGTATTTTGATAAATATTTGTTATTAAAAAATTAATGTATAAAATATTTGAAAACTTTATCGAAACTTTTAATTTAAATAAGAAAAATCGTAAATGTTTTTTAATTTTAAATTGTAATGATATATTATTCGGAATTATAATCAATTTTATTAACATAAAGATTTATTAACTATAAACCATGAAAACTTGATACAAAGACAACGATCATATCAGTTTCTGAATTTTTATGATTTTAGTAATATTATTTAATAACTTTTTATATAGGTTTTTGTTATTCGCGTAATTTGTCATTATTTCTGGTGTATGTATATTTTTATTATCAAGTGGTTTTGTTATCAAGTGTAATCTTACATTTATAAAATGTTTTAAATATTTAATCGTATGAAATAAGAATAAGTAATACGATATTTAAAAAATTACATAATATAGAATTACTGATTTTAATCAACGGATATGATGGAGGACTTTAAGGTAAAATATATTTTTAGTGGACATAACCCAATTATTGGAAAAAATGACAAAAATTTTCAATATTAAGCTTTTAAAATAACATGTACGATTTTTATTTTTTAACTAATTTCATTTTTAATTATTATTTTTATAATGCGTTGTTACACAATACTATTTTGTGTAAAACATGAAATACGACCAAATAATGTAATGTTTGTAATACGGAAGGAAATTGAATGTGTTACCTATCGGATATATCTATGACTGTATAATTCAATATGCACGTTTTGTGTGCATAGAAGTGTCAGTAATCGGTAATGTTTATTTAAAACGAGGGCAAGTCTATTCTCAGGCTTCTCTTTGATAAGATGAATATCATATCCTGATTTTGAGGACAGAAATGAAATGAAGTAGAATATAATGGGAAGTTTAATTTTTCTAAATATTTATTGCTAATAAATATTTTTCATTATGATAATAGAACATTATTTATCTTCTGACGTAAATGTAAATTTAAAGTATATATAGGTATATGTTATTCGTGTAATTTATGCAGAATAATAGCGTGGTATGAGCGTGAAGAGAAAAGATTGCAAATATTCTTCTCAAAGCTCCTTAATGCTTTTAGTTTTCAGCTTTTTCCTCCTATTTGGAAAAAGGGAAAAAAATAAAGTAAACGTGGTTTTCTGTTTCTTTCGTGGATGATGAACAAAGAGCTTTTGATATGATTAACAATGCAATCTGCTCATAGAGCTTATAGGAAATATTCAGGCATTTTCGCGATGAAAGGTCTCCCCGCGTTGAAATGATTAATTACTTCATATGCAAGCGCGACATGACAAACGCCCGGATGCAGGCGTGCGTTCAATCTGCATCGTCATTCTCACGAGAATTTCCGTTGGACCAGGGTTGCGAAGCACGTGTAATGCTCAGTTGAATTGCAACCCCGGTAGATGCGTGGGCGACAGCCTATGCCGAACATTGGTTCCGGGAGAATGTCGGAATACTTCAGTCGCCGAAGGGAGAGTCGGCTGCTAGCTCGTCAGTCTCAACGATCACGTAGAGGAAGTCCGTGGTAAGCCCGTGTGCCTCACAAGGACTATCTTGCGTCCATTGTTCGACGTCGACGAAAGCGTTAGATCGTTATAACATCAGAGACTTTTTTCTTTTTTAAAATCTCGACGTTACAATAACATATTCGATCTGATAAGATAAAAATTATTATAATTATTTTTGGAATTCGTGGATCTGTAAAGTTCCTAACATTTTTGAACGTTTAAGTTTGAGAAATCTTGGATATTTAAATATTCTGGACTTTAGTATTGTAGCAGATTCGACATTTTATTTCTACAACAAGTAGAATGTGTAACAAAATTTGAATAAGATACTTTATACAATTCTTTACGCTTTTCTGCTCAGAAAAATCAAACCTTGTCATACATATTTCCAAACACGGATCATGAAGATGAAGATAACATACCGCTTGTAAACGTCACTGCTGTCGATCGTGTATTGTGCGACAACCGGAAATTAAATGACACGTGCGAAAATGTTAAAATGTAATTGAAAATATCTTTAGACGCGTGGCATGTAAACGGTGATCGTGACGGATGGTGTATCCACAAACTTTTACATTAAAAAACGTGCTTATGATTTATTGAAGAAATTTGGTTTGCACACTATACAGGATTGTTTATAATTTTTCTAAAATGATAAAAACATACTGATGCTGGAAAATAATGGAGTAAGTACTTTTTTTTGTACTTCTATTAATCAACAATTTGATGAAACAGTTTTTTTGGTGGACATGTAAAGAAAGGTTTTTTTTTCGATTCAAAGAAATGTTTCTTTGCTATACTGTTAAAGAATAAATTTTTATGATTTGGACATCATTTTTTAAAATCAAATAAAAAGATCTATTGGATTTAAAAAAGTGATGTTTAAATCAAAGAAATTAAATATTTATTATTATTAAAAAATATTTAACAGAATGCACAAAAATGATAAGCTTGAATGTAAAAAATTAAATTATTTTCGTCTTTATTGTATAAAAGGGAGAGAAATCTTAATGATATTTGTACATAAATTTAGTTTTTTCTTATATTTATGGATTTTTTGTACATACAAAATGTTTGAAAAACGGATTTATATTTTAAATATTTAACAAAAAACTTCTGGAGTTTATTTTTTTAAGAATAAACGATATACTTTTTTAGCTTTATATTAATTGCTTTGTTAAGGATAATCGATATATCGATAAAAGCGTTTGTATTTATCCCTTATTTAATTCTTCTCGTGTCTATTCTATCTCAAATAAAACACGTGTTCTTCTTACTATGGTTAGAGAATTATAGGGAATCGATGAAATCGTTGAATTTAGTAATAATCGAGTTAATATTGGTATTTGTCAACTTTTGAATTTCTATTGGTACTGTATACGATAAAATGATATTTACTGATAATTAGTTAATACTTAATAATAATTAATGAATACTTAACAATATTTAATCTAGATTTTAATTTTCTGGATTTCAAATTTATTTTTACGGTAATAGATAAAACAAACTTTAATTTACCTTCTACAAGCAAGTAATTTTCTGTTTCTAAGAAAATATATATACGTATTTTTTAAAAAAATTTCTCGTTTCATTTTGCATATTGACGAAGTAAAATTTATATGCACATGATTAATCCTTGTCTGAGTTTGCTTAGTCGTTTTCATCTTTTTTTTACGTAGTTACGTTAAATTACGTAGTTTAGATATCAATATTGTTTCTTTTCAAGAAGATATTATAAATTATTTCATTATGTTAGTTTATTAATAATTGCATTAAATAAATACGTACAAATAAATTTTACATTTTTTGCTACTCCCGATGATAAGTGCTTAAATTTCTAAGAAAATTTTGGAAGACGATATTATTACTCGTCTACTTGCGCGAATTGTGCTTAACACGGAGCCCCCAGTTCCTTTGAAAGAGGATTATCCGATTTCGAGGATGACGCCGAAATTACGGCGGCGCAATGAAATGGTACTTCATTTTAAGAGTTCCATTGCCACTGTGTGGAGTCTCTTAATAATTGCCGGATTCCAATTAAATTTTCCGGGTACCGTTTGTCTCATTAGCATGGCGAAGCCACGCGGCAGTTGAAATTATTCAGAAATCCAGAAGTTCTCGAAGGAGGCGAACGTATAGACCATCTTAGGAGCGGTGTAAGTCGAACGGGGGCGATAATACGTACGTGCACAGATAATTGCACACTCGGCAGAAGTGCGTTACCGAAGAAATTCTCTTCGATGTTTTCCATCTATTAACTACATATAAGAGAGAGATCGATCGCGGATATATTTAAATCGCGAACAATAGTGATTCGACGTATCTAATATTTCAAAACCACACGTTTTTTTCTTTATTTCCATCTTCTTCCCCGTCCATCTTTTTATATTTCATTTTATATAGTGGTACTTGCATTTTAAGTAGTGACATCGGATGATATAGATATTATAATATCTTAAGTATAATCTTTAAATCAAGTCAATATATTTTCTTAGCAAAAGGAACTTAAATCCCTTAATACATCTTGTTAGAAGCATTTCTTCGCGGATCAAGGTTGGGAAGGCGCAGGTATAAATAACGTGGTATTAAGCGATTAAAATTTAAAGCGATTTCTTTTTCTGAATTGAAGAGAAGGGTATCGAAAGTATTAACAAATCTATTTTATTGTCCATAAGTAACGACAAAGAATTGATTTGTTTATGCATAAAAATATATTAATTCATAAATGACAAACTCCTGTATAAATCAAAAATTAACTTGGAAAGAAAAGGGCACTAGAAGTTAAGCGTAGATAACTTCACGCAACGCCGACATACACATATCTAGCAAATCTATCTATTATAAAAAATTATTAAATAATTATGCTTACAAGTTCCGACTCATTTTTGAGCCTTCTTCAGAGACAATTATTGAAGAAAGCTCAAAAATGAGTCGACATACATATATCTAGCAAATCTATCTATTATAAAAAATTATTAAATAATTATGCTTACTAGTTCCGACTCATTTTTGAGCCTTCTTCAGAGACAATTATTGAAGAAAGCTCAAAAATGAGTCGAAACATGTAAGCTTAATTATTTAATAATTTTTTATAATAGATAGATTTGCTAGATATATTCTCTCGTTGCGTGAAGTTATCTACGCTTAACTCCTAGTGCCCTTTTCTTTCCAAGTTAATTTTTGTTTATGCATGCAGCAAAAGAGTATAAACGACAAGCCGCGGAAAATCCGGGAGGATCCATATAGTGTTATGGACGTAAATCATAATCACGGGATATTAACCATGCAAAGTGCATTCGCGCGTTTGCTAATGTCGATATCGGACTGGCACACGTTGCGGCCACGTCGCGGCTTGTCTGTTACGCGAAATAGAGGTTTCTCTCCATAAGCGATTATGCTAAACATAATTATGTATATGCGATATGTCTGCGAAATATCGAAAATGAAAGATTAGATCAAATGTTGTTTTAAGCAAATTTAAATTAAGTTTATTTGGAGAGTTCCTTAGATGCTTTGAGATATATTTTTGGTAATAAACGTTACAGAAATCTAATATATTGATCAATTTATTACTAAAAGACAGTAATTAATTACTTATTTAAAGTATTAAAAAAAGTACTAAACAACAGTGCTTTTGATACTTAGAATAAGTAATAATAATAATTAATTACTGTCTTTTAATATTGGCCAGTATTATATTTTTGTAAGGGAAGTAGTAGATCTTATAACTCATTTGCTACAACGACATAACTAAAAAAAAAAAACGAGATACATTTTGAATTATTAAAATTTTATATTTAATTTTGAAATGCAATTTTGTTTTAATAACTGATTGTAGAAAAATAAAGAAAGGTATATATTTTTATATAAGTATATTTGTTTACACTAAAATATGACAATTTTTTAATTATGTCATTGGTAGCAATATTGAAACTGATTAAAATACGTTTGAATGGATAAAAAATATGTTTTAGCATTACGTTTAAAACGCTATTTCACTAGATATTTTGAGTATTATTTAGATTGCACTTGGAAAGTAATGTAAAATCAAATAATGCAACGTATCGTTTCGCATAGAATCGCTGTAAAATTCGTTTCTGTCGTTCGATCTATTTTCCTTATCCGCGCAGACAAGCCGATAGATACTCGAGGACAGTATTTACATGGATATTGAGTATCACCGAAAGAATACGTCGCGCGCGGCGAGCATCGGGATATAGTAGAAACTCCGTTGATAAAATCCTAGCGTAAAGGAAATGTGTTACGAATGATCAATAATCACGACTGAACATATTTGCTCTTACATAGTTAAATGTACGAGGCGGACATCTCTCGATCCGATATTACGACGTTCTGCATTATGACGTCAATTTCGATTCTCTTTGAAGCTCCATGTACACTTACCTGTATTTTCTCCTTGAAACGCTATTTTACGCTTATCTACGCTTGATATGTATGACACATCTGTTTTGTGTTTTTGTTATATACGTAGAAATAATATACGTATACGTATGAACATACATAAAAAAAATATGCATGTTTAATATTTCTTTACACACATATTTAGTTGGGTACAGATCTGAAAATGATTTTGTTGGACTATCAAAATAATTGTGTAAGACACTTAAACTGTAAGATGCTGAAATATCAAAAGTTTTTGCAGCATTGCTCATCGTGCTGAGTTTCCTGCGTAGTTATTTTGATGGTTTAACAAAGTTATTTTCAGATCACTACCTTACTAAATTTTTAGATATTTCAGCAAAGTACATACTGTATGCAAGTATAACTACCTGTTTCAAATATTTTAAAAGTTCATATATTTGCAAATCTATCGTAAACTCATTACAAGCAAATTTATTTAAAAATATGTTCTGAATCCTAATAAGTTTAATACTTCAATCAAGATGTTAAACTAAAACAAGTTTCAGTTGCTTATCATGTAAAATTATTCTTTCGATTAATGTTATAAAATATTAAAAAAAAAAAATACATTCTTAATTGTTTTAAGTATCTAAAAAGTTTTAAGTAATGTTTCTTTCTAAAATTTGTAATAGGTATATTTTATTAAAATTATTATATCATGAAATATACGTCGAACATAATAATTATATATATAAAGCGCATAATATTATATATAAAAGTGCTAGGTTTTGCAATTTTATGCAGCATTGTTTCGTACAGCACAGAAGCTTGCACATTGTTGCAACTTTGCATTGCAATTTTACTGGAATGTCGCAATGTTACTGCAATATTGCCAAAGTGATCTGTACTGTACGCGTTATGATAAAGTATATTGCGTACCTACGTAATATGTAAGTCAACCGTTTCTTAATCCTTTATTTGCCTGTCGAATACATTGGTATAATTAACGGGGTTAGCGATTCCACGAAAGAGTTACAATCTTCCGCTGAATTCGCGATCGCACTCCTAATTTTGCGCCGATAACAGATTACCTCCTTACCCCGTTATAGCACATATGTGCCGAACGCGCGGATCAGCGGTTCCGATCGATTTATCACCATCGGAACCGCGTTTGGTCCCGCGGAAATACGGTCGTCTTAAATTGAAGTCGTCGTCGCTGGGACCGACTTGGTGAGAAGTTCCGCGTACTTCTTTGCTCCGAGACGGAATTTTATCGACGCGAGTGAAATGATACCTATCTTATTTCCCTTTTTTAAAAAAAAAAAATATTTGTCTCCTCTCTCGAGGATTTTCTTAATGCTTTTCATTGGTAACGGCTTGTCCGTTTTTCTTTAAAAAAAAAAACGATATTCGAGATTTTAGCGGAGCATATTTTTACTTGTACAGATTTCTACTTATGTATTCTACGAACGCGCATTACGTGAATCAATTGTATTAATGCCGTTTACCGCACCTGCAACTCTACACGATATTTTAATAATTAAGTATCTGCCTAATGCACCAGTATGATTTAGGTATTGCGCGTTTGCGTCCTGGTATCCACTATAATAGCTGTTAAAGTAAGAATTTATCGTTGGATATTATCATAAAAATATATTTAAAGAGATGCGATCTTAAATCAAAGAAGTAAAAGATGATATTTAGGCAAGAATTGCCAAGATAAACTACCTATTTATAATAATTAAGTTATGTGTGTGTGCTAGCCAGATGTATTTTAATTAACAGTAGTTTTAGAATGTTGGTATGCATATCTAGAAAATATACAATAAAAAAAAATGTATGTATATGTATATTTTTAAATTGTATATTTTCTATTTTAATACATTAATTAAAATTACATTTATAACTCACTAAAATATTTTTAATTCTTTGAAAAAGACACTAAAATATTTTTTATTTATTCAAACGCGTTTTAATCTGCTCCAATATTGGAGCGTTTTACTGTCACGATAATATTTTATTACAGAGAGAATTCTTTAGTAAGTGATTTATGTGTAAGTCGTCAAAAGGACGATTTAGAAGTCCATGTTGGATTTGAGAAAACATAGCAGATAATTATTAGTCAATGTCCCATTTAGTAAAAGAGACGAAAAGCTAGATATTAATTTCTAATTTAATTTTAAATTATTTAGTAATTTGATAATGGTATTAATCTAATTAGTTTAATAGCAGAGCTTGCTATTGTATGACTGCTCATTAGATAATGAAACGATTATGACAGATAACATATACTCGGGATTTCATTTAATTAATTAAAGGAAAATAAAACTTAAGAAGTTTCTTTATTCTTTTGATTTTTTCTTTCGAAGAGATTCCTATTTTCTCATTCGTACCGGATTGAGGTTCAAGAAGTTCAGAGGATAGATGGGTGAAAGGAAGGTGATAAATTCCGCGGGTGCCAACAGGCGAGTGAAACTGCAATGGGGAATGCCAAGAACTTGAAAAGTTTTGAAGTGTCGATCATGCGAACATAAATTCTATTCCTGTAATATTCTACTTCTTTATAACACATTTTTGCATATTACTTTTCGAGACGAAAAAAAAATATTGTTTCTTTTGACATCGGGAAAATATAAACGTAAAAATATTCAAAAGACATTTCGAGAAGTTGCTCTAAATTATTTAATTTCAGCTATAATTTTTATTTATGTCAAAAAATTATGCTTTATTTATTGGGTATTATGGCCACGATATTTGAGTGGCAGGGTGTCGTTATTTATAATCAATTTAATGTCAGAATGAAAAGAAAATAGAGATCGCCATAGAGAGAGAACTTGTAAGTCTCGCCACGTGCAAGTACGCAATATTTCTTCGGTCTGGCCTCTAGAATTTTCGAACTCTCTTTAGATCGCGTCAAAAGGGATTGGTACGTCGATACGTACCACTTAAGCGGATACACAAATACACACCACAGATGTTGGTGCGAACACCAAAAGAAATAGGAATGGAAAAACGTGCTCCGCGCGCTTGAGATCCCTAGTACGTGCGATTCTCGTATACACGTGCGAGTTCCCTTCGCAGATGTTTTACGGTCACGCGTGTTGCATAGCAGCCACGTGAAATTCAAACTGGAATCCGTATACTACAGCAAATATACCTACCTACCTCTACCTCGGTTATGCCGGACGAATGGTGATTTCTTTTCCCAGCCGGACGCGACTGTCTTTTTACGTAACCTCGTATACCGAACGTGCCAGAATTGGCGAGCAAGTGGATACGTAGTGCAGTTTTCTCGTGAAATTTGCTGTTGACTATTGTCAGTGAAAATATTGAGGTGCTCATGATTTCTGGGGTTGTCTTCTAATAATTGAATTTTATAAACAAACATTATACAACGAGATATATTATTTGTTTATTCCTCAATTCAATAAAATTGTATTTTCAAGCTTGAAAAGAAAATAGGCTAAATATTATAATATATATTTAATTATTAAAGTCTAATATACAGAATGATTTTCAGAAGTAGTTTCTACATATGTTAAGAAATGAGAGATATTTTGTCATGAAGGACGATATCGTTTAGTAATCTTGTCACGTACACGAGTTCATTAGATAGGGATTCGGGAGTTAGAAATAGAAAAATGATTCGACAAATAGAAATAGAACAGATATAAGAGGAATTGCATTTATTGTGAGAAACTACTGTGTGTCTCGCTAAAACAAATAAATTTTTATTACGTTTATTGTACAAAAACGTGTGTATATGTTCATAAGGTATATTACAGATAATATATTTAATTATTATAAAAGTCTTAAGAACGCGTTTAAAATGATCTTTTGTGTGTCTTTAGACTTTTAATTTATTAAATAATTAAACTGTGTAAATCGAACTAAATGGATTTAATAATAATAATTAAAATTTTATTTTTATCCATTATTTGTATTATCCCTCAGACTTAATTAAAATTTTACAATAACTAAATAATTCTTTGATTCATTTTTTATTCTACATTGTATACCAGTCGTGCTTCTTGCTTCTTCGTTTTGTGATATTTATAGCTCACGGCAAGCACGAAACTTTGGGCTAGTTTATAAACTACTAATTTGTATCCTAGAACTGAAGTAATTTCATGCTGCGTATAACTTATTCTAAAAGTTATCGTAGTTTTATCACATTACATCGAAAAGCCAGAATTCATGATAACATTTATTTCGACACGTACTGCGAAACAATCTACTTCTATACTACTGTAAGAGAATTAGAAAACTTTTTTGTAATAATAAGAGATGCGGCAAAACAAGTTCGATTTTTAAAAATATAATCTTTTAAATTTATAATTAAGGTACTCTTAAGTTCAATTACAATTAATAAAAATCTGACTTCGTCGCGATATAGAAAACTTCAGAACATTTTCATTTCCTGCTTCAATTTCTGTGCACGTAATATATATATACATATATATAATATTTAAATCTTTTTAATTAAATTTATGAGAGTGAGAGGAGGAGGTCGTGATAGCAGTTTTTCAGATAAATTCATTTTGTACTTTCTAACAAAGTCGTATAAAAAATTAAAAGTACGAAAAGGAAAATTGCAAAAGACTTCGCAAATATTGTGGTGGGATAAAAATATTTTCAATTAAAATATAGTTATGAGTTGTAATTATTTATTAAGTACACGAAAGCAGTAATCAAATAATGTCACTCTATTCAACAACTTTTATTTCGCGATTACTATTTTTTATGGATGGGCGAAGGTTACGTTTACCTTTACTTTCGCTAATATTTTTTATTATTGCCAAATCGTTTTAAAAAGTAACAGCAAACTAATGATAACATTCCATCCCTGGTTATATGTACTGTGTGAACATTTCATATTCTTATATAAGATGTTGACGATAAGAAAAACATTTAATTTAATATACATATTTTAGATCATATATAAATGTATACAAATTGGAGTCACGTTCAATATGAATGTGAAATTTGAATTATACAGTTGTATAATATTGAGGAATGGTAAACAAAAATATGAAAACTTAAAAGCAGGAAATGGAAATATGCTTCAATTTTTATCGTTCTTTTTTTATAATAACAATTTGATAATAATATTATGAATTTTTTGTCGGTAATGATAATACCAGAAAAATTAGTTACTTCTAACGAGTTGAAAGTGTCATTATAAAAAATAACATTTTATTTACAATATTAGTTACTTTTATTTCTTTACTTACAATAAAAAAAATATTTCGTCGATGCATTAAAGCAGTTAAAATATGCTTATCTTCCGATTATTGTAATCAAATGCAACTTTTTAGCGTTTAGTTAGTTATCATTATAGTCATTAAAATTGTAATAATATTATAAAATTGTTAATATAAAAAGTAACAGTAAAATAATACTTAGGAAAACAC
Organism: Cyphomyrmex costatus; assembly: GCF_001594065.2. NCBI lineage: Eukaryota > Metazoa > Arthropoda > Insecta > Hymenoptera > Formicidae > Cyphomyrmex > Cyphomyrmex costatus. Next base: position 432,608 of record NW_017275921.1, read on the forward strand.
TTTCAGTCCATTAAAAGTTCGTAACAATATTTACAAAAATATAAAATAACATTATTACATAGTAACTGTCTGTTCGTGTATGAGAGTACAAAAGGATCTATTTTAATATTAAAATAATATTTACATTTGCAATTCATTTACATTTGGAACGTGAATTAAGTTTTCCACAACATTGAAATAACCCTCATATTCCGTTGTATCCGGAGTAGTATCGCTGATAAATTGTCCACCTGATCCATAATTAGAGAAGCAATGGAACTCACATTTATTGTACAGATTCTGGAATACGAAGAATTAAAGAACATCGACTCTTCATCACAATTTAATTTTGAAATTTAAACAACTCCAGTGTTTAATGATTAAAAATCGAAAAAGATTCTACTATTGTAATTTAATTCAATAATCACAAATTCAAATTTGACAGAAGGGATTTGAGAAAAATAATTGAAATAATTAATAAACAAAAAGTTAAATTTCTAATAATATTTATCTATGGCAAAAAAATACAATGTAATAACATCAAGATCAATGATTTTTAGTATCTGCATAGCCGGTACAAATAACTTACAATCCCGTAACGCTGAGCAGAAAATGGATATGGAGCATTATTTACTATTACACCAACTGCTATCAGATCTGATTCTAGAGTCATCTCGATACATCGCTGTTCAAAATAAAAATTTCCAAATTGTAACATTCCATTCGGATATTCGTCCCACATAACATTACACGCCACTTGTCCATATCTCATTCTTAGAACACCACCTAATGCTTTGTGATCATAAAAAATTATTTAATTGTATTTATATATATTTTTTTAACTGAATACCCCAAACTATTAATTACCAAAAAGTTCTCCCTTATTTTTCATAAAATTTTCATAAAGGATAGCTTGCATTGAAGTTATGATGTCTGTGTCAATCATTTTACGACCCCTGGCACGCATTCTGATAACATTACCCGCTCTACCCTCGCTGAGAAAAAAATTGCCGACGTTGGTGCATGTCATTTGATTAGAATCAGTTAACGTTTCTATCCTGTTTTGTCTGTTACCTCTCTCTGCAAAAACAATGCGACTCGCATTCGTAAAATTGTCAGGTGCACTGTACTTTGCATTCATGATAAGCTGTAACAGTATTCGCGTTTATGAGAAACAAACATAGTATGATAGAAGATTGGTATATAATGAAAGCTTAAATAAAACTTAACAGAATAAATACTACTAAATCAATCGAATGGAATTATAAAACAACGATAAGATATTAATAAATTGTTTGTATGATTCCTAGTTTATCACAGTTTGCTATCTACTACTACTTTGCCAGTTATGTAGCAGTTATTCATTATTTTAACATATTGTCATAATAGCATTATCATCCTTGAGCGCATAAAAATGTGAAAATATTGATAATACATACGTGTCCAAAATAAGGCATGTGTGGTTTTGTAGCGTAAGAACTTCCAATGATAAAGGAATCATGGCAGCTGGCACTTAGCACTGATTTAATATCATATATTCTATGATTCCACGCTATATCTTCTGTGGTAGAAGCAAATTCTACCATTGTTGTGTTGCCACATAATCCTTGTGTTGTGTATGAATGTTATTAATTTTTTAAAGATATACTCTATTTAATGAAAAATTAGACGTTTTTGTTATGATTTCTTACCTACTCCAACAAGATTATATGGTTCTCTGGTTAAACAAGGGCAGCTAGCTACGTCAACGTTCGACAAGTGAAACAAGGGTTCCATTCCATTATGCAAAACTATTATCGTACAACACGTGCATTAATTATGATGTGTCTGATAAATTAAATAATTAACATTGTATATATACCTTCTGCGATTTCTGAAATGGTAGGTGGATTTAGTCGGTACATATCATATGGAAATTCGTCAGACGTACAAGAATCACCATTTAACATTTCCGCCATAATAATTAAATTCCTAGGCTACGCGAAATTATTTACAAATTGTTATAATATTATAAGTTTAAATTTAATGTTATACTCGATGTTATATCTAAAAAAAAAGATTGATATTAGTAATGTCGCACGGAATGCCAGAGATCCAGGTTGTCCCGGCTGAGGTGATATTTGTCGCAATGAAAAATTAATTATTTACTGATTTTGATGTCATTCAATAATTAAGATCGATTTAAAGATGCGTAAAGAGCATAAAAAATTGTTAAATTGAAATTTAATTCGTGATTTACTGCGGTAGTTTAGTAGAGTTGCGTTGTAAGTTTGGAAATAATTCGGCATGCGATTAGCAATCTGCATACGTGAAATATAAATTCCCATGCAATTATATAGAACACCCGAGATTCAGCTGCCAGTTCCGGTATGTTTATAGCGGTTTGAATTTCACAGTTCAATAAGACTTGATATTGTTAAATATTAGTAAGTTATTTGAGAGAGAAATATTATTAAGTTACAGTGATTTATTTGAAAGTTCTAAATTATTCCAAACGTTTTAGCGATAGATCATTTATCATCAAGTATATGAGTTGTGTGTTGTCTACTTACAATACAAAAGTATTATATATTATATGATATTAGATATTATCTAATTTTTTAGTTAATTCACCGTCTGCGGCACGTCTTTTCTGTCATATCTATACGTATAACGATATGACGCACTTTGGCGCTGCTTCTTCGCAAACCAGAGAACAATAAGTTTAGAAATCCTAGCGGCCGTAAGAGGCAGCTGTAATAGATAAACATAATTTCATGAAATCGTTAACGGCTTTTGAAATCCACAAATTAATGGAAATTTAAAATGCATTATTAATTTATTTATATTGAAATGTTGATTAAAGTGACTGTAAAAAGTTTTTTCTATTCAAAATCAAACGCGATATTAGTCATGATTCCATGTAATTATGTTTTACTATTAATACACATGCTTTATTATTCAAGATTGTCGTTTATTTTGTTTGTTTTCATTTAATGTCGTAAAGATATATATATAGAATAAGTGTATATATAGAAATTTTCAAAGTGAAAGAGACCATTTGTTTTGACATTTTATATATATATTTGACTATATTTATTTATTTTATTAATATATTAACTTAGTCTTTATTTCACACACACACACACACACATTTACTGAACAATATATAATGTATTTAAAGTCAGCGGCACATAATACTTCTTATTTTACTAGATTGGTAGCTGGTTTAAAATCTCGCCACCGTGCAGATTGCGATGCTGACAGCACTATTATTGCAGCTAATACAGTGGCAACGTTATCGATCCGATGAGAGTTAAGTTAAAACTCACTTAAAAACGCTATTAGTGTTCCATCAGCTTATATTGTACACATATTAAAGCACGTACTTCATTACCGATTACCAGAATTTTATATCGGTTGTGTATTTTTAGGCAATTAATTTTTCAGTATCTTCTTGTATGCTTCAGTAATTCGATTAATTTTTACAAAAGAAAATTTGACAGAAGCGGATTAATAAAAAGATTGTAATAATTATTTTAAAAAAATTAAATGTCTATCGATGTTTATGTACTGATATAAATATAATGCAGTATTTTATTAGTTGGTTTTTTGATGTTGAGTTGACGATCATTTCTTACTGGGAAATTTTAGATAATTATTTATTTATAATGAATAAAATAACTTTGGCATTCCTTAAAATTATTTTACGAAAAGATGTGTAATAATTGTATAAAGTACCTTATCTTTAAAATACGTAAAAATTAAGTACGTCGTTATTTGTACACACGAGAAAAGTATTTGTACAGTCGAGAAAAGCTTTGTAAATCAGGAATACACACGAATTTTATTTACTTCCCTATATTAGGACAGAATGCATTTCTTGTATAAAACAGCAAATTATTATTTATTTTTTACAAAAAAATAATGACTTTTTGAATAAAAATTTTGTTATAAGGGTACTTTCTGAATTCTGTAAGTAAATTTTGTGCAAAGTATATTAGGTATTAACAATTTTCTTGTATTTTAGGAAAAATTAAATATGACGAAAAAAGGTCTCAGAAAGATTTTCGACCACGCATTTTAAATCGTAAAGGTAAAAATTTGAATATGCGTTTGAATATTTTGTCTACGTTTAGTTATCAATTACTTTTATTTATCAGTTGTAACAGAAAAAATATCTTTTTTATGAATTTTTTAAGTTATTTTTTATCTTTTTCAATAGCCATAACGCGTATCGAAAACAAGTGATTTTTTAAAGTAACTTTCTTAACTTTAGTACATATAATATTAGCGTTTAGTTATTAATGTTCTGATATAGGTATAATCGTAATCTTATCATTATTATAGTCATAAAAATTTCAACGATATTTTCGTATTGTTAAAATAAAAATTAACGGTGAAAATAATGCATAGAAACTCTTTTATTCTCTTAAAAAAAGTGCGTAACAATACTTCATAACAATATTTTATATATTTTTTGTTTTTCGCTAATCTTCTGCATGAGTGCTTCTATTCTATAAATAAAAATAAAGTAGGCAATCGGGCAATAGATTATGTAGATCGAACTGTAAGCAAATGGGATGTAGGCAAGAATACATGTAGGCAATCGAGTTGTAGATAATAATACTTGTAGGCAATCGATCTGTAGGCAAATGAGATGTAGGCAAAGGGTGCTATAGGCAATCGATTTGTAGGCAAACGGGGTCCTCTCTGTGTTTTTAACTAAAGTTACCAAATTATAAGTTTATAATTTTATTATAAGATAAATTATGAATTTAGCTACTTTATCAATTTTTATTAAAGGAAACATAATAAGATTTTATATCTTTATAAATCCAAAAAGATTAATTATTAGGACGTTTTTCGAATATTACATCGAAGAAACGAAATAAGTTACCACAACCTAAAATCGCCTACCTTCACGTTTCTTGGTTATAAGTTTTATAACCAAGTATCTATGATTGTAATAATCAAAAGATATCTTAGCAGTTGTTGGCCGTTAAGAACAGGGTTGGTAAAAAACATGTTTTAAATATGTTATAAATACTTTAAAACATGCTTAATCGATGTTTCTAATGTTTTAAATATGTTTTTTTTATAATATGGTTTAAAACGTATTTGAAGCATTAAAAACATGTTTAAAAAAAACATAATGTTTTATTCTTTAAAAAAAGAAACGTTAGTCTTTGTCGACCCTGGTTAAGAACAACCACCTTTATTACAACTAAATGTATTGATTAGCGAAAATACTTATTATCTTTGGTTGTTGCAACGGTAACATTATTTTTGGTGTAGAAAATATAAATCCTTATTAATTTTTCAGAAATTAAACGAAAAAGCTGATAAAGTATTTTAATCCGATATGAGATCTTCGTCACAGTAATGTGTTAGATAAAATTATATAAATTTGAATTTATATATGAGATTATATGTATAAGGATATAATTTAATATTAAAATGACATTTAGATGCAATACACCTATTTAACGTCAATCAACTTTTTCGCTACATTGAAGTAACCTTCATATTCCGTCGTATTCGGAGTAGTATCGCTAATAAATTGTCCGCCTGCTCCATAATTAGAAAAACAATGGAACTCACTTCTATTGTACAGATTCTGAAATATAAGGAACTAAAAATGATCAACTCTTTGCCATATTTAAATTTTGAAATTTAGAAACAACTGCAGCGTTTAGTGATTCAATCATTGAGAAAGAGATTCTACTATTGTAATTTAATATGATAATCACAAATTTAAATCTGATAGAAGCGATTTGACAAAAATGATTGAAGAAATTAATAAATAAAAAGTTAAATTTTTTAAATTTTTATTTGGCAAAGAAATATAATGTAATAACTTTAAGATGCATGAATTTTTGTATCTGTATAATCGATACAAATAACTTACAATTCCGTAACGCTGTTCCTGATCAGCTAATGGTAGTGGAATATTGTTAAATATCACACCAACTGCTATCAAATCTGATTCTAGAGTTATCTCGATACATTGCTGTTGTAAAAAAAAATTGTTAAATGATAATATCCGCCCCGGATATTCGTCACACATAACATTACATGCCACTTGTCCGTATCTCATTCTTAGAACACCACCTAAAGCTTTGAAACCATAAAATATTAACTAATTGTTTTTATATCTATTTCTTCAACAAAATATCCTAAACTATTAATTACCAAAAAATTCAGTCGTATTTCTTCCAGTATATTCAGAAAGGATCTTTTGCATTAAAGTTATGATGTCCATGTTAGTCATTCTACGACCCCTGGCACGCATTCTGATAACATTCCCCGTTCTGCCCTCGCTGAGAAAAAAACTGCCGTGGTTGGCGTATGTCATTTGATTAGGATGAATTAACGTTTCTATCCTTCTCTGTCCGTTGTCTGTTCTTGTGAAAATAATGCGACTCGCATTCGTAAAATTCTCAGGTGCTCTGTACTTTGCATTCATAATGAGCTGTAACAGTATTCGCGTTTATGAGAAACAGACACAACGTGATAGAGGATGAGTATATAACGAAAGCTCAAATAAAACTCAAGAGAATAAATTGATTACTGCTAAATCAATTGAATGAAATTACAAAACAACGATAAGATAACGATAAGTTGTTCGTATAATTCCAAATTTATCATAGTTTACCATCTAGCGCTACCTTGCCAGTTATGTAGCAATAATTCATTATTTTAAAATATTGTCATAATAGTATTATCATCTTTGAGCGCATAAAAATGTGAAAATATTGATAATACATACGTGTCCAAAATAAGGCATTTGTGGTTTTGTAGCGTACGAACTTCCAATGATAAAGGAATCTTGGCAGCTGGCACTTAGCACAGATTTAATATCACGTGTTCTTTCATTCCACGGTATGTTTTCTGTGGAACCAGGAAATTCTACTATTGCTGTGTTGCCACATAATCCTGTATGAATTATTTACTTTTTAAAGATATACTCTATTTAATGAAAAATTAGACGCTTTTGGGATGATTTCTTACCTACTCCAACAAGATTATATGGTTCTCTAGTTAAACAAGGGCAGCTAGCTACGTCAACTTTCAAGAAGTCAAACAAGGGTTCCATTCCATTTTGCAAAACTATTACCGTACAATACGTGCATTAATTATGATGTGTCTGATAAATTAAATAATAAACATTATATAGTATATACCTGCTGCGATTTCTGAAAGTGTAGGTGGCTCTAGTTCGTACATTTCATATGGAAGTTCGTCAGTCGTAAAAGAATCGCCATTTAACATTTCCGCCATAATGCTGAATTAGAACTCGGACACAAGGCTTTTCAATTTTTAGGCTATGCGTAATTATTTACAAATTGTTATATTGTAAGACTAAATTTAATGTTATATTTAAAAAAAAGGTTGGTACTAATAAGTTATTTAAAATATAATAGAGATACAATGATAATTGCTATGCATTATACAATATGTACGTCACAATCAGATATTTGATGCATTTCTAAACTTGATAAGAAAAGAACAACCACCTTTATTACAACTAAATGTATTGATTAGCGAAAATACTTATTATCTTTGGTTGTTGCAACGGTAACATTATTTTTGGTGTAGAAAATATAAATCCTTATTAATTTTTCAGAAATTAAACGAAAAAGCTGATAAAGTATTTTAATCCGATATGAGATCTTCGTCACAGTAATGTGTTAGATAAAATTATATAAATTTGAATTTATATATGAGATTATATGTATAAGGATATAATTTAATATTAAAATGACATTTAGATGCAATACACCTATTTAACGTCAATCAACTTTTTCGCTACATTGAAGTAACCTTCATATTCCGTCGTATTCGGAGTAGTATCGCTAATAAATTGTCCGCCTGCTCCATAATTAGAAAAACAATGGAACTCACTTCTATTGTACAGATTCTGAAATATAAGGAACTAAAAATGATCAACTCTTTGCCATATTTAAATTTTGAAATTTAGAAACAACTGCAGCGTTTAGTGATTCAATCATTGAGAAAGAGATTCTACTATTGTAATTTAATATGATAATCACAAATTTAAATCTGATAGAAGCGATTTGACAAAAATGATTGAAGAAATTAATAAATAAAAAGTTAAATTTTTTAAATTTTTATTTGGCAAAGAAATATAATGTAATAACTTTAAGATGCATGAATTTTTGTATCTGTATAATCGATACAAATAACTTACAATTCCGTAACGCTGTTCCTGATCAGCTAATGGTAGTGGAATATTGTTAAATATCACACCAACTGCTATCAAATCTGATTCTAGAGTTATCTCGATACATTGCTGTTGTAAAAAAAAATTGTTAAATGATAATATCCGCCCCGGATATTCGTCACACATAACATTACATGCCACTTGTCCGTATCTCATTCTTAGAACACCACCTAAAGCTTTGAAACCATAAAATATTAACTAATTGTTTTTATATCTATTTCTTCAACAAAATATCCTAAACTATTAATTACCAAAAAATTCAGTCGTATTTCTTCCAGTATATTCAGAAAGGATCTTTTGCATTAAAGTTATGATGTCCATGTTAGTCATTCTACGACCCCTGGCACGCATTCTGATAACATTCCCCGTTCTGCCCTCGCTGAGAAAAAAACTGCCGTGGTTGGCGTATGTCATTTGATTAGGATGAATTAACGTTTCTATCCTTCTCTGTCCGTTGTCTGTTCTTGTGAAAATAATGCGACTCGCATTCGTAAAATTCTCAGGTGCTCTGTACTTTGCATTCATAATGAGCTGTAACAGTATTCGCGTTTATGAGAAACAGACACAACGTGATAGAGGATGAGTATATAACGAAAGCTCAAATAAAACTCAAGAGAATAAATTGATTACTGCTAAATCAATTGAATGAAATTACAAAACAACGATAAGATAACGATAAGTTGTTCGTATAATTCCAAATTTATCATAGTTTACCATCTAGCGCTACCTTGCCAGTTATGTAGCAATAATTCATTATTTTAAAATATTGTCATAATAGTATTATCATCTTTGAGCGCATAAAAATGTGAAAATATTGATAATACATACGTGTCCAAAATAAGGCATTTGTGGTTTTGTAGCGTACGAACTTCCAATGATAAAGGAATCTTGGCAGCTGGCACTTAGCACAGATTTAATATCACGTGTTCTTTCATTCCACGGTATGTTTTCTGTGGAACCAGGAAATTCTACTATTGCTGTGTTGCCACATAATCCTGTATGAATTATTTACTTTTTAAAGATATACTCTATTTAATGAAAAATTAGACGCTTTTGGGATGATTTCTTACCTACTCCAACAAGATTATATGGTTCTCTAGTTAAACAAGGGCAGCTAGCTACGTCAACTTTCAAGAAGTCAAACAAGGGTTCCATTCCATTTTGCAAAACTATTACCGTACAATACGTGCATTAATTATGATGTGTCTGATAAATTAAATAATAAACATTATATAGTATATACCTGCTGCGATTTCTGAAAGTGTAGGTGGCTCTAGTTCGTACATTTCATATGGAAGTTCGTCAGTCGTAAAAGAATCGCCATTTAACATTTCCGCCATAATGCTGAATTAGAACTCGGACACAAGGCTTTTCAATTTTTAGGCTATGCGTAATTATTTACAAATTGTTATATTGTAAGACTAAATTTAATGTTATATTTAAAAAAAAGGTTGGTACTAATAAGTTATTTAAAATATAATAGAGATACAATGATAATTGCTATGCATTATACAATATGTACGTCACAATCAGATATTTGATGCATTTCTAAACTTGATAAGAAAATTCAACTGTATTATCTACTAACATTTTAAATGCTCTAACGTTTATATTATCTCAATCATAAATTATTCTAATAATTTCTGTTTAAAATGAGATTACATAATGTCATTTTGAGTAAGACAATTGGTAAAGTACAGAAATTTATTTAAAAATTATAAATTATTCTCCAAACGTTTTAGCGACAGTATCATGCGTTTACTTGCAAAAATCTGTTGTAACTTATTTATTATCTTCCAAAATATATTATGTGAGTTATATATTGATTATTTTTAGACATATCCCTTATAAATGCTTTTATAAGGAGTTGAAATTATATTTAATGTACATGTATAATATATATATTCATTTTTTTATACATTCAATAACAAATTAATGAAGATTCTGTTCGCCACAATGTTTTGTACATCCTTAAATTATATTTATTATTTAATTAAATCGTTAAACGTTATGATTATTTATACATTTTGTCAGTTTGATTCTTGGTCGTTTAAATTAGAATAATACAGATATTTTGTCATGTGTACATTTATATTAAATATAGGAGTTGTGTGTTGACTACTTACATTGCAAAATTTATATCATTGTATGATATCGGATTATTTAATTTTTTAGTTAAATCACCATCATTGGCACGTCCTTTCTGTCATATCTATACAAATAGCGATACAACGCACTTTGACACTGCTTCTTCGCAAATGTGACCAGAGAAAATACGTTTAGAAATTTTAGAATCCTAGCGGTCGTAAGAGCCAGCTATAACAAATAAACATAATCTTGTAAAGCCGTTAACTGTTTTTGAAATTTACAGATTAATGGAAATTTAGAATTCATTATTTATTTATATTGAAAAATTGATTAATGTCGACAAATTTGTAAATAGTTTTTTAAATCAATGTGAAATGTGATATTATTGAATTGATCCAATGTAATTATGTGTTTCACGATTAATCCATGTTTTATTATTCAAAATTGCCGTTTATATTTTGTTTATTTTCAAAATTTAATGTAAAGATGGAGCTGATTGATGCATTTATTTATATGTAGATTTTTAAACTGGAAGAGAACATTTTATTTGACTATATTAATTTAGTTTTTATTTCACATTCTCACTGGACAATGTATAATGTATTTAAAGTCAGCGGCACACAGTGGGCGCATTCAGCGAACTCGATAGATGAGTAAACGCTCGCAGCTATTGGTGATATTTATAAAAATATTTAAAATTCTAATAGCATGATCATAACAGCGAGCGCTTACTCAACTGTTGAGTGCGTTGAACGCGCCCAACATTTCTTATTTTGCTGGATTGGTAGCTAGAATTAAAATCTTGCGACCACGTTGTTGGCGGTGATGATAGCGCTATTATTGCAATTAATATAGTGGCGGTGTTATCAATCCGATGAGAGTTAAGTTAAAACTTACTATACTGGAAAACGCTATTATTGCATCGCCAGCTTATGTTGAATATGTTCTACATGAATATACATACTAAAAAACACGTACATTCCTTACTGCATAGTCCGAAAGTAAGAATTATCTCAAAAATTTAATCTAACACTATCGTTGATTCAAATTGATATTCATTCCTAATAAATACAATCATTATTAAACTTTATAGAAATTGTTCAAAAAATATAATTTTATAGAATAATAATTCCTCTGTATTTTAGTTATAAATAACCATTACCGAAAACCAAAATTTATTTTGGTTATGCATTTTGCAATTAGGCAGTTCTATATATATTGTCCGTACTAAAGTTGTTAAACTTTAGTTGTTATACATTAGCGTTCAGTTATTAATCTTATCATACGTATAGGTTTAATACGTATAGTTTTAATTAAGTTATCAATTATATAGCCATAAAAAATGCAACGATACTATCATATCGTTAATAATATAAAAATAATGATCAGAGTAACGCATAGGAACACATTCATTTTCCTAAAAGTGCATAAAAATGTTTTATAACAATATTTTGTATTTTTTAAATAATTTTCTTTACCTTGTGCATGAGTATTTTCAATTTATAATATTTTTTAGGTAAGATTTAGCTAATACTAAATAAATTCTGATGATTAAAATTTTTACAACTAATATCTTCTATACAAATGTCAAACAGAAAACTATGATTCATTAGTAATAAAAAATTTGGTCTACTTTGAATTTAGTCTTGAGAAAGGACATATATAAAAAATTTACTGTCATTTCGAACAGATACAAAAATATGGAAATAAAAAAAGATTAAAAAGCACGTTAATTCTACAGAGTTGAATATATCAACATGAGATCTTTTTAATAAAAATGAATTTTACATTCTTAAAATAACAAAATTAATTGGTAAAATGTCGTATGGAATTTTTCTAAATCTTTATATTTGTTTCTTTTTATTTCAGTATTTTTTATGTCATTATGTTATCTATTTCAGAATACTAGTTAGTTATACAAGAATTTTTATCATGTCTTATAGAAAAATATTACAATTCGAATTGTGTTTTCGACTAAAGAGTTACCAAATTATAAATTTATATTACATAAATTATAAATTTGGCTACTCTATCATTTTTTACCCCCGCGAAAAAAATATATGTATAGATTTAATATAATTAAACATAAATTTTATTAAAATTTAATATAATACTTAATAACGATTCCAATAAATGTTGTTTTATTAGAACAATTTTTATATAGAGATTTAATTTAGACCATATAATGATCCATATTAAGTTATTAATTCAACTTATTAAAACTTGTTAAGACCATATTAAAACATATTAATTCGTCTTATTTAAAACTTATTAAGATTTAATTAAATTATATAAATTAGACTTTAATAAAATTTAATAAGGACTTATTAAACTTAAATAAGTTGATAATATAAACTATATTAAAAATATATACAATATGCATTTATTTGTAAGGTTATACAAAAGACTTTATAAATTCTTTATATGAATTTTGATGAAATCTTTATAAAGAACTTATAAGACTTTTATTTAGAATATATTAACTTTTTTTTAGATTTTATATCTTTATATCCAAAAGGATTAATTGTGTTAGAACGTTTCTTGAATATTAAACGGAAGGAGCGGCTACGATTGCTACGACTAAAAATCGCCTATCTTACATTTTCATTAATAAGTCATTTAATATGATTGTGTTAATTGTATGATAAGCTTAACGAATTGTTGGCAATTAAGATTATCCATCATTATCACAACTAAATGTAGTGATTATCGAAAATAATCATTATTTGAAGATTGTTGAAACAGTAATGTTTTTTTCTAAGAAATCTAAATCTTTACTAATTTTTAAGAAAGTTAAGAAGATATAATAAACTATTGTAATTCGATACGACATTTTCGTCACACATGTTCTAGATAACATTATATAAATTAGAGTTTACATAAGAGTTTATATAAGGATACTGTTTAATATTTACATGGTATTTAAATTCTACACATCTATTTAAGTACAATGTACTTCTTTACTACGTTGAAGTAACCTTCGTATTCCGTCGTATCCGGAGAAATATCGCTAATAAATTGTCCGCCTGTTCCATGATCAGAAAAACAATGGAACTCACTTCTATTGTATATGCTCTGAAATATAAAAAACTAAAAAACATCAATACTTTGTCATGTTTAAATTTTTAGATTTAAATATAACTGTTTTGTTAGTGATTAGATGGATGAAAAACATTTCACCATTGTTATATAATTCAATAATGAAAAATTCAAATTTGACAGAAGCGATTTGATAAAAATAATTCCATTAGTTATTAAACAAAAAATTAAATTTTTAATGATATTTATCTGTGGTAAAAATATAATGCACTTTCTTTAGTATTAATGATTTTTGCTACCTGCATAATCAGTACAAATAACTTACAATTCCGTAATGCTCCTCGTCAGAGATTAGTATTGGCAGATCGTCAAATATTACACCAACGGCTATCATATCTGATTCTAGGTTTATCTTGGAATATTGCTGTTGAAAATAAAAATTTACAAATTGTAACTTCTCATCCGGATATTCGTCCAACATAACATTACACGCTACTTGTCCGTATCTCATTCTTAGAACACCACCTAAAGCTTCAAGACAATAAAGAATTATCAAACCATTTTTGTATCCATTTCTTTAACTAAATACCACAAACTACTAATTACCAACAGTTTCAGTCGAATCTTTTCCAAAACTTTCATAAAGAACGGTTTGCATTGAAGTTATGATGTCTGTGTTAATCATCTTGCGACCTTTAGCACGCACTCTCACAACATTGCCTGGCCTACCCTCGCTAACAAAAAAACAGCCGTTGTGGGTGCATGTTAATTGATTAGGATCAGTTACCGTTTCTATCCTTCTTTGTCCGTTACCTGTCTCTATGAAAACAATGCGACTCGCATTCGTAAAACTCTCAGGTGCTCTGTACGTTGCATTCATAATGAGCTGTAACATTATTCACGTTTATGATAAATAGAGACGATATGATAGAAGATGAGTATATGATGAAAGCATAATTAAAACTCAATGGAATAAATTTAATAGTACTAAATCAATTGATTAGAATTACAAAACGCACAACGGTAAGTTAACGGTAAAATGTTGATATAATTCACAGACAATCGCAGTTTGCTATGTACTACTTTGCGAGTTATGTATCCGTGATACATTATCGTTATATATAACATATTGTTATAGCATTTTATTATAAGTCTTTTGCGGATATGTTTTTAAAATATTGATAATACATACATGTCCGTAATAAGGCATGTGTGGTTTTGTAGCGTAACTACTTCCAATGACAAAGGAATCACTGCAATTGGTTTTCAACACAGACTTAATATCACATGTTCTATCTTTCCAATCCGATACGTTTTCTGTGGGTTTCTCACCGAGTTCTATTATCGCCGTGTTACCACATAATCCTGTTGGAGTTATTCATCTATTAAATATACTTTATTTAAATAAAAATTATGTGCTTTGCTTAGTTTCTTACCTACACCGGCAAGATTGTATGGTTCTTTTGTTAGACAAGGGCAGCTAGTTACGTCCACTTTCAATCGGTGGAACAAAGGTTGCATTCCATTTTGTAGAACTGTATATCATAAAAATATAATGTGTTTGTTGGAGTAATAATTTGTGTTGTATACATACCTTCTGCAATTTCTGAGAGCGTTGGTGTCTTCATTGAACGTTCTTTATAACAGCGTTCTTTACGGGGGATAGTGTACGAATTGCCATTTAACATCCTTGCCATAATGTTAAATTAGAACTGGAACACACTAGGCTATTAAATTCTCATTGAACGCAATGTGTTATAATTTACAAATTTTCATCATACTAAAATAAATTTAATCCTAAGTATGATAAAAGCTTGATATTAGTTAATTTTGATTTGAGAAAGTTTGATATTAGTTAATTTTTTGAAATAATGTTGAGATAGAGGGATAATTGCTAAGCTATTGTGCCAATGTAATGTGTACGACGCCGCTCAAAGTGATAGAATATCTCTAAATTTGGAAATAAATTCTAACTTATTTATTAACATTGTAAGTAGTAGAATATGTATTATCTTAATTGAATATTATTCTAATATTGTACGTTGAAAAATATAAATAATTTTTTTTTCTTATTTATGATAATCATTAAATAGTGCGAAATGTTATTGCTACTATAATACTTGTAAATGACATTTCTGAACAAATTTTAATCGATTTATGATTTTCGTAAATTTCTGTACAATAATGAACCTCAAAAATACTTTGTATATTGCATTGTGCATGTAATAATATCGGGAGAATTAATCATTTAAATTTTACATTTGAAAGTAGTGATTTGGTATAAAAAACTACGAAAACGCAAGTCGTGCCTAGATTTAAGTATATAAGTTTAAATATTTTTAAGTAAATATTACAGCAGTTAAACAAAAAGTCTGTTCGGAAGTTTGCAAAACGAAAAATATTCTAATTTATACAAACAAGAAGCAAATAGAATGTGTAAATAATCAAAATATTAAATAATTCAAGAAAATAATGAATATGATGAAATAATGCGCAAAAGATTTCGGATCACAGAATCTCTCTCTTTACCAGTTCATTCTTAAACATATAAAGGAAATAAATTAAAATAATTTCTAAGTATTAAATTTAATGATAAAAATGATAATGTTTGGCTAATAAGTTATAATATTGTTTAACTAAACTATTAGTTGTTAAAAGAGCTGTGTCCATTGTAATATTCAATAAATCTTCCTTTTTAAATTCAGTATGTTTCGATCACTTTACCATGATCTTCTAGTGTTATATATACTTATACGATTTGAATAAATAGCAGGTACAATTATTAGATTTTTATTATATCACTTCGTGCAACGTTGTCAGGTAATTCCTCCGTTAAAGTTATAGACATGTAATCTTTTTAGTATAAATTACTCGAAGTAGTTTTTAATCAACCATTACTCTAATATGGTCACGTAAAGTCCAGGATTTTGAAGAGGAATTACTTGACATTGTTATATAAAATGGAAAACTAATTATTGTTAATGCTATTTATTCAAATTATAAAGTTATATGTACATCCCTGGAAATGATCATCATACGATAATTGAAACGTTTCGAAAATTTGAAGAGGAAGTTTTGTTATTAAATGTCAGCATATTCATTTCAGTTGGCTCTTTTAGCCCTTAATTATCTAGTTGCATCGTTTTTTTTTTAAAGGTTCATTTGAAATTATAATTTATTGTAATATTCTCTTTGCCTTATTTTTTAAATCACGAATTGATAAACACTCTGTAAGCTCAAATGTTTAATGCATGTTGTATTGTAGTGATTATTTTATTAAATCGTTAAATGTTGTGCTTATTTAAACATCTTACTCATTCGTCTCTCGGTCGCTTAAATAAGAATAATACAGATATTGTGTCATATGTACGCTTACATCATGTATGTGATTTGACTACTTACGTTGCAGTATAAAAGTATTATACTTTGTCTGATATCCGATTGTCTAATTTTTTTAGTTAAATCACCGTCTTTGGTACGTCTTTTCTGTCATATTTATACAAATAACGATATAATGAACTTTGGCGCTGCTTCTTCGCAAACCAGAGAACAATAAGTTTAGAATCCTAGCGGCAGTAAGAGGCAGCAGAAATAGATAAACATAATTTTGTGATATCGTTAACGGCTTTTGAAATACACAATTAATGGAAATTTAAAATTTATTATTTATTTATATTGTAAAGTCGATAAATTTGTAAATTGTGATTTTCCCATTCAACGTGAAATTTAATATTATTAACATCTTAAACTTGGCTCTCATCGCATTGTTCTAATTGTAAGTAGGTACGGACAATTTTATAATTCGTACATCGATATAATTTTATAAGATACGGTTATTACAAGCTTTCACAAACTACATTTAAAACTAAACGGATTACATTAATTTTAGATTTTTACTAGTTTGCCGAAATGTATACGACTTCTAACTATGGGAGTGAAATTGCACACACATTTATATACTTATATATTTTTTATATTTTTTAATATTTTTTTATGTAATTTTATAATTCTATAATTTTCGATCATTTATTAACTGCTTGCGATTTTTGTAGCATTGATAATGACCTGATAGAGGCCGAATTGTCTGTTATCTGTTTTTCTAATTAAGCTACGTAATTTTAACCAAATGACCATTTTTATTTACAATCATTTGTATATTTTAACGCATTTTTTGGCATATAGCTATGTTTTTTTTCATTATTCTTTAATATTATTAAATTGATTTCATGTAGTTATATGTTTCACTATTAACTTATGCTTTATTATTCAATATTGTCATTTATATTTTGTTTATACTCAACATTTAATATAGCAAAGATGGAGCTAATTGATACATTTAGGTATATATAGATTTTCAAACTGGAAGAGGACATTTTATTTGACTATATTAATTTAGTTCTTATTTCACATTCACTGGATAATGCATAATATATTTAATGTCAGTGGCACACAGTGGGCGCATTCAGCGGAAGAGATAGTTGAGTAAGCGCTCGTAGTTGTTGGTGATACTTATAGATCTAAAACTCTGATTGCTTAATATAAAAAAATACACTAATAACAACGAGTGATAACTCAATTGTTGAGCCCGCTGAACGCGTCCAACGTTTCTTATCTTGCTCGATTGGTAGCTGATTTAAAATCTTGCCATCGTGTTGTTTGCGGTGCTGACAGCGCTATCATTTCTGTTAATACGGTGACAACTTTATTAATCTGATGAGGGTTAAGTTAAAACTCACTACACTTGAAAACGCTATTAATGTGTCATCAGTTTACGTTGAATATGTTCTATATGAGTACACATACTAAAACACGTATATACTCCTTATTGCATAGTCTGAAAGTAAGAATTATCTCAAATATTTAATATAAAACTATCCTTTATTCAAATTAATATTTATTCTTAATAAAATTAAGGAAATTTTGGATGTTTATTTATAGTACTTATAAAAAAAAAAGTAATCTTGGTATATATTTCTTAAAATTATTTTACTCCAAAGGTGTGTAATAACTGAATAAAGTTCTTTATCTGTAAAATGTATGAAAATTAAGTACGTCATTATATATGGATGTCTGAGAAAGATGTTCATACAGTCGAGAAATTTAGTTCCGTAAATCAGGGATATTCACGAATTTCATTTACTTACGTATATTAGAACAGAATGTATTTCCTGTAAAAAACATTAAATGATTATTCATCTTCTGTAAAAAAAAAAATAATGCCTGTTTGAATAAAAACTTTGTTATAAGAGTATGTTTTACATTCTGTGTATATGATTATAGTCTTTTGCAAAAGTATTAGACACTAACAATTTTGTCGGATTTTACAACAATGTAATGTCCTGGCGACAAAAGATTTCAGGGAGGTTTTTAAGCCTAACGATAGAGCCTTTGTATCTGCATTTGAATATTTTATCTACGTTTACATTTGTCTATGTTAATTTTCTACTTATAGTTTCTTTGTTAGTTGTAATAAAAAAAAAAAATTTTTTATTGAATCTTTTTAGTTATTTTTTATGTTCTTCAATAACTACGACGTGTAACGGAATAAACTACTTTTTAAAATAATTTTAATAACTTTTGTACGGCCAATATATATCTATATTAGTCTTTATTTATTAATGTTATCATACATATGGTCATAATGTTATCAATTACACAGTCATGAAAACGTTAATAATCATACCGTCAAAAATTAACGGTGATAGTAACACTGAAAGGAACCGTTTTATTATTTTAAAAGTGCGTAAAAATATTTTACAACAATATTTTATATCTTTTTATGTTTTTCTCAATCTTCTACATGAGTATTTCCAATTTATAATATTTTTTTAGAAAAGATTTAGTTAAATTAAATAAATTATGAAAATATATAAATTTCTACAACTAGTATCTTCTATACAAATGTCAAACAGAAAAATCCAATTTAGTAGTAATAAAAAATTTGATCGATTTTGAATTTAGTTTTGAGAATAAAAGACAACTGTTAAATGATTAAAAATTTACTGTCATTTCAGAAAAATACAGTAATATCGAAATAAAAAAATCTGTAGAATTGAAAATATGAACATGAGACCTTTTTAATAAAAATGAACCTTTCATATCTAAGACTACGAAATTCATGTATAAAACGTCGTATGGAAAACTGTTCTAAGATCTTTATATTAGTTTCTCTTTATTTTTATTTTTCTATTATTATGTTATCTGTTTTAAAATTCCAATTAGTTTATAACAAGAATTTGTGTCACGAATTTTATAAAAAAAATATTACAATTCAAATTGTGTTTTTCACGAAATGGTTACTAAATTATAAATTTATATTACATAAATTATGAGTTTAGCTATTTTATAAATTTTTATTTCAAGAAAACAATAAGATTTTATATTTTTGTATCCTAAAGGATTAATCGTTAGGATGTTTCTTAAACAGTAGAAAATAGCTATAGTTGCCACTTAAAGTCATCTATTTTATATTTTTAGTATTAAGTCATACAATATGATTGTGTTAATCGTATTATTGGCTTAGAAGGTTTTTGGCCGTTAAGATTATCCATCATTATTACAACTAAATGAATTGATTAGTAAAAATAAACGTTATTGTTGCAAAAGTAACGTTTTTTTCTGCGTAAGATATCTAAAGATTTACTAATTTTTAAGAAAGTAAAAAGAAAAAATAAACTATTACGATTCCATACAACATTTTCGTCACAATGTGTGCTAGATAATATTATATAAATTGATTTATATATGTGAGTATACAAGGATACTTAGTTTAATATTAAAATGATATTTAGATGCAATATATCTATTTCATTTCAGGGATAATAAGCTTTTCTGCTACATTGAAGTAACCTTCATATTCTGTCGTATCCGGAGAAATATCGTTAATAAATTGTCCGCCTGCTCCAAAATCAGAGAAACAATGAAACTCATTTCTATTGTAAATACTCTGAAATATAAAGAAATAGAGAACATCAACACTTCGTCATTTTTAAATTTTGATATTTAGTAATAACTGTTGTGTTAGTGATTAAATGATTGAAAAACATTCTACCATTGTAATATAATTTAATAATGACGAATTAAAATATAAAAGCGATTTGACAAAAATAATTGCATTAAGTAACAAAGAAAGAAATAAATTTCCAACGATATTTATCTATGGTAAAAATATAATGCATTATCCTCAATATCAATAATTTTTGATATCTGTATAATCAGTACAAATAGCTTACAACACCGTAACGTGGCTGCTCAGTCATTCGTACTGGGAAACTGTTAAATATTACCCCAACGGCTATCATATCTGATTCTAGATTTATCTCGGAACATTGCTGTTGAAGAAAAAAATCATAAAATGGTAACATCTCCGGATATTCGTCATACATAACATTACACGCCACTTGTCCGTATGTCATCCTTAGAACACCCCCTAAAGCTTCAAGACAATAAAAAATTATCTAGTTATATTTATACTTATTTCTTTAATTGAATACCCCAAACTATTAATTACCAAAAAGATCATCCGTGTTTTTTCCATAATTATCATAAAGGACGTTTTGCATTGAAGTTATGATGTCTGTGTCAACCTTTTTGCGACCCCTAGCACGCACTCTCACAACATTGCCTGGTCTACCCTCGCTGATAAATAAACAGCCTTGGTTGGTGCATTTCAATTGATTAGGATCAGTTACTGTTTCTATCCTTCTTTGTTCGTTACCTTTTTCTGTGAAAACAATGCGACTTGCGTTTGTAAAATTCTCAGGTGCTTTGTACGTGGCATTCACAATGAGCTGTAACGTTATTCACGTTTATGATGAATAAAGAAAATATGTCAGAAGATGATTATATGATGAAAACATAATTAAAACTCAATAGAATAAATTGAAAAGTACTAAATCATTTGATTAGAATTACAAAACACACAACGATAAATTAACTGTAAAATGTTGATATGATTAATAGATAATCGCAGTTTGCTATGTACTACTTTGCAAGTTATTTATCCGTGATACATTATCTTAACATATTGTTGTAGTATTATAATATTACAAGTCTCTCTTGCGATTATGTTTTAAAAATATTGGTAATATACACAACATACATGTCCGTAATAAGGCATGTTCGGTTTTGTAGCGTAACTACTTCCAATGACAAAGGAATCACTGCAAATAGTTTTTAACACAGATTTAATATCACGTTTTTTATTTTGCCATTCGCGGTCGTTTTCAGGGGGATCCTGATCATAAATTATCGCTGTGTTGCCACACAATCCTGTTGGAATTATTCACCTATTAAATATACTCCATTTAAAGAAAAATTATGCGCTTTATTGCAGTTTCTTACCTACACCGGCAAGATTGTACGGTTCTTTTGTTAAACAAGGGCAACTAGTTACGTCCACTTTCAATCGGTGGAACAAAGGTTGCATTCCATTTTGTAGAACTGTTATCATATATAACGCATGTGTAAAATATAATGTGTTTGTTGGAGTAATAATTTGTGTTGTATACATACCTTCTGCAATTTCTGAGAGCGTGTGTGTCTTCATTGAATGAACTTTATAACAGCGGTTTTTATGGGATCTAGTGTACGAATTGCCATTTAACACCTCTGCCATAATGTTAAATTAGAACTGAAACACACTAGGCTATTAAATTCTCATTGAACGCAATGTGAAGTAATTTACAAATTTTCATTTTACTAAAGTAAATTTAATGCAAAATTAGAGAAAAAAATTGATAATAGTATACTTAAAATAAAGTAAAGTTAGAGGGATAATTGCTTAGATATTGTGTCTATACATAATGTGTACGCCACCTCTCATAATAGTGGAATATCTCTAAATTTGGAAATTAACGCTGTAAATGTACTAAGATTTATATATTTTAATTATAGGTTATTCCATTAATGTTTTTAAAGCAAAATAACACTTTTTTTTCTTATATATGATAATGATTAAATAGTGAAATGTAATTTCTGTTATTGTAGTTGACATTTCTAAATCAAAAATCGATTTATGATTTTCGTAAATTTCTATGTAATAATGTAACTCAAACATACTCTGTATGTCGCATTGTGCGTGTTCCAATATCGGAACAATACATCATTCAATTTTTACATCTGAAAATGATTTCAATGCTATAAAAGTAGCGTTATGAAGAAAACGCAAATCATGCAGTTATTTCGAATATTTTTAAGTAAATATTACATACAAATAAATAGAAAGTCAGTTATCCCTCGGAAGTTTGCAAAATAAGAAATATATTCTAATTTAAACTAACGAGAAGCAAATGAAATTTGTAAATAACCAAATTATTTAACAATCTAATAAAATAATAAATATGATAAAATACTACGCATAATATTTCGGATCACAGAATCTTTATCAATTCATTCTTAAACATATAAAAGTACTAACTTATAATAATCTCTAGATATTATAATAATATTCAACAAATCTTGCTTTTTAAATTCCGTAAACTTCGATCACTTTACTATGTTGTACTTCTAGTGTTATGCATACTTAAACGATTTAAGTAAATGGCAGTTACACAATTATTAGATTTTTATTATATCACTTTGTATAACGATGTCAGGTAATTCCTCCTTAAAGTTATAAATGTTATGTGCTCTTATTAGTATAAATCACTGAAAAAGTTCCTAATCAACCATTACGCTAATAAGAAGATCACGTAAAGTCAGGGCTTTTGACGAGGAATTATTTGACGTTGTTATATAAAATGATAAAATGAAATAGTAATTGTTAATGATATTTATTCAAAATGTAAAGTTATGTTCATCTCTATAGAAGATTATTGTACGATGATTAAAACATTTGGAAAATTTGAAAAAGATATTTTGTCATATATCACCACATTAGTTTCAATTGGTTCTTTTAGCCCTTAATTGTCTAGTTAAATTGTTTTTTATTTAGAGCCTTCTTAAAAATTGTAATTTATAACATTCTTTTCTTTCAATTTTTTAAATTATGAGTTGCTAAAATCCCTGTGAGCTTAAATTTTTAATGCATTGTTATATTGTAGTCACTATTTTATTAAATCGTTAAATGTTATACTTACTTAAGTTTGCTACTTTCTCGGTTATTTAAATTGGAATAATACAAGTATGTCGTATGTATGCTTTTGATATTGTATGTGCTTGCATGTCAAGAATATGTGTTGTGTACTTACTAATTACGTTGCAAAAGTATTGTATGATTGCAGACTGTTTAATTTCTTAATTAATTCATCGTTATAGATAAGTCTTTCCTGTCATACGTGTATATAATGGTATGGCGTACTTTTGCGCTTCGTCTTCGCAAATGTAACATAACAATTTAAGATACTTTAGTATTCTCACGGTCATGAGAGTCAGTAATAGATAAACATAATTTGGAGATATCGTTAACAACTTTTCAAAATTAAGTATATTCATCATTTTGCAACTCGATGAAACATTTTTTCTAAAAGTATTTGATATTTAATATCAATATAATGCTTGTCATCGCACAATTGCTTTTAACGATTAAATCAATGCTAAATCCTAACTGCAAGAGAATGTGAACTGCGATATTTAATTAAAACATCTCCCTGAAACTATCTTAATTTTGAGTATAATCATTTTATTTATATACTGTAAATACATTAGACCCGTTTTAAATTAGGTATTAAAGTGCGCCAACCATTGCTTGGTTATCTCTTACGTATAATACGTATATTCTGATAATATATATTAAAAAGTTCCGAGCATTTAATATACCATGTAGTTCATGTTTACTTCTTCTCGAAAGATCATTACAAAATGATATTACAGTCGTAAAGCAAACTCATTTTATGATAACGTCAACTCTTTGAGAGAGTATCATTATAATATTAAATCGAAAAATTCAAGGCAAAAGTTAGCGTTTAACTAATAGAGCTACATGCTAATAGAATTCGTACCCTATCTTTTCATCAATATGAAAATGTACACTTAAATAATTAACTGACCGAGTAGACGTCTTCGCGCGTGAATAGCGTTATAGACTTCTCTAAAAGTCTGTTTCATTAAATAACCGAAATTTTTACTATCAATGTGCGTTGATGAGTATTTGGATTAATATACGATCCTAAACCTTTATTTTTTCTCACCATAATGTTTGGTGTACTTTTTATTAGGCTTTTCGAAAAAAAAATTTTTTTTTCGAGGAAACACTTTCTGAGGAACCATTGTCTTATCATACGTAATTTGTCGAAAAAATCTGCGGTGATTTTGAAGAGAGATCAGATGAGAGAATCATTTTTCTTTACAAAAAATGTGACGGTTACGGAAAAATGTAATAATGCAGGTAAATACTCTATAACGAATGTAAGTCGTGCTGAATTGCATTTCATCTAGTAGCTAACGAGTAGCAATGCAGGCGGAGGTAGCGGAATATTTATTGTATCGAGAGGGACACGTTTCCCTTGTGCATTCGTCTTTTTTTTTATTATCAAATAAGAGAAAAAAATAAAATCACAAATCAATCTTCCGTTTTCTTTGATCGTGCACGCTTTAAGATTTCCTTACAATATCTTTTGCTTGCGTTTTATCGCGAACGGTATTAATCGACGCTGTTACCTCTTTTGCGCACATCTGTTCCCTGTAATTTTATAAATTGATACCTCAATTTACTCTTCCCACAGAGTGAAGAGATCTCCCGTCTTATCTCTCATTTAGCGTCGGTCAGGATTAACAAACAACTTCGTTGTTTTTTTTTCATACGTACACATGTGAAGAAAGATTCGATGGCCTCTATAATAAAATAATTAAAATTGTCTGACTTCTTTGAAATCGTTCAGTTTCTTTATATATCTAACTACAATTGTAGATCACAAGAAATGTACATCGCAAACATCATTTATAATTTCTGAAATGTTCTACTCAGAGAAAAATATATACGTGACTTTAGATATTTGTTATTGTAAACTACGGAAACATGCCGTACGTATTCGCGTAAGTCCAGCGTAAGTAATTCGCTAAAAGTAATTCCTATAAAGTACGTCGCGTGTTCATATTTTTTAAAAATTTCGGACCATTCCTGTGCCATCATTCACGCTGTTCTGCGCCGAATTCTAAACGTACGCGATGTCATAAAGTAGGTACCCGTGAGAAGCGGGACTGCTTATTGCGTTAAAAAAAAAAAATAAAATAAAAGAAATGCTCGGACGGTTTTTGCATTATTATAATTCGTCTGCGCGCGACGCATTGCACGTCACGAGCGCCCCGTGCCCGCGAGTTATGAAATATCGCGAAACGTCAAGGTAGCGGGGTGAGGATGAGAAGGGGTGCGCGAAATAGTAGGTCAGCGGCGACTGTGACTACCATTACATGCAGGAGTCCATGTGCGCGGCGGTAAAAGGGAGAGAAAATCCACCTCGAAATTTTGGCCGAGCGGGTATGGACTTTACGGTTGACGTGTCGCGAAGAGAGATGTTCCTATTTTTTTTTTTTCCGGCCTTATGAATTATTATCTCGTCGCGGCGCAGTGAACAAGGTGCGCTTTCGCAGCCGTGTGGTCTTTTCCGCGCGCCTCCACCTCCATCGATGAACCGGAAATTGGAGGAATCTGGAGATATTGGGATGGAAATTAAAACTCACGCGCGGACACGATGGCAAGCACCTTCGGCTCCAGAGTTTTAATCGGATCGTATCTTTCTTCTTCCTTTTTCTCTTTTTCTCTCTCTCTCTCTCTCTCTCTCTCTCTCTCTCTCTCTCTTCGAACTTGCAGTTTCAATAAATAACATTTCCCCGAACATTATCGTTTGCATTGATGAAGACGATAATATCTTTTGCGTAAAAAGTAACATATAGCTTTAATCATTTAAACAACTTTGTTTCGAAGCAATGCATTAATAAACGTCCAAAACTGTTATGCGAACAGTAACATATAGCTTTAATTATTTAACAGGGTCGTCACAAATTCCTTGTTATAAAATTCCACAACTTATCCCTGACTTTCAGATAAAATTTCACGATTTTCTTTGATTTTTAATAATATTTTGAAATATTTGTATTTTCGTCTTGATTTAGAAATCATTAAATACATATTTTGTTAAAAGATTAATTTAGTATAGCTACGTAAATTATTATTAATGATATTGACAATGTTTTAATTGTGAATTGTTAAAAAAATTTTGTAATATTCCTTGATTTGTTCCTGATTGTTTTTAATTTCCTTAACAATTCCTTGAGAACTACTTTAAACAAAATTGTTTGTAGAACTCAAAAAAGTACTTTTTTAATTTTTTGGAAAAAGTTTTCTTTATCGAATTAAATGCACAGAGATGCTTCGAGAGATCAAGAATTAGATTCAAAATATATTTCCAGATGTGTGTAAATGTGTGTGTATTAATAATATTAATAGGTTTGATTAAATAGCATAAATAATTCGCATTTCACTAATTCTGAATGGCTTCTTGTAAAATTCGTAACAAATCTAAAAAGTAAGAAGAAATGGAACAAAATATAAGTCAATTTTTATCTCGAAAATTATTTAGTGAAGCAAATTTCCATGAAATCCTCTTAATTTCAGGCATCCTATATATCTTGCTACGGTCATTTTCGCTCAACCGACAGGATGAGATGCTGTGTTTACTCTACTTTAATACCACCAACGGCAGAGTGAACGTAGTGGCCGATCAGAGGGATTTAAGGGAAAAGTGTTCCTCATTCGGTTATATATCGAGGATATCTCCCATCCAATTATCCTTCCAATTAATTCTTCTTGGACACAGTCTCAAGATGGAGTTTCTTAGAAACTCTGTGCGATTTCTAATACTTTCTGTACTTGATAAATCACGAGGTAAGCTGAGGTGATTTTGCTGCTGTCACGAAATTGACAGAAAATGGATGGCATTGAGATCTGCAGTATTCTTCTTCAGTGGAATCGTCACGCGGTATCATCATCCGTCACAACTTTCTTTATTTCAGCACTTGGTAAAACTAAATCTGAAATTAAAATCAATAAATCTCAGTAAGTCAACTAAAAGTTGGTAAGCCTCGAATAAGAGATTCCGTTAGTTTGCTCGGTCCATTTTAAATTGAATGGCGAATTGAGATTCCATTTCGCGTTTTCTTGCTTTTCGTGGTCTCGCCTCGCTTTCTAAACGCGAATCGTGCATTCCTTATTCGTTCCGAAGTATCGGTCAGAATATTTTGGTCATGTTATCTTATACCGTGGTCACAGTCGGTTTAAATTTTAACACCTTGATACGAAAGCGCTGAATGTTATTTCATGCGATAGAGCTTGGGTTACGATGAGGCAGAAGAGATCAGAAATCCCGGAGATATACGACGACGCGTTAACGAGACACGTTATTTCGATATCTGCGAGGAAAGGGAGACCGGCCGGGGGGTCGCGCCTTACCTTGCTTCACGGACGGGGAGCAATATTTTATGTCTGGTCGGTAACTGGCACCTGACTCTTACGCCTTTCCTCCTCATCGTGTACGGATCAGCAAGGCGAATGGTTGGAATGGGAGACGCGTTGGGAAGGTGGAGCGCGAAGATAAGAAGCGGGGACGAGAGAGAGAGAAAGAGAGAGATATATGTGGATAAAGAGATCCCGGAAATATCGAAGGGGAGAATATACGGTGAGAATTAACTCGAGGTCACACGGGGCTGCTCTCTTCCGTGTTCGCTGTCTTGTCTGTCCTTTAAGGGCGCAGCATGAAATTGTGCGTAGGAAGGCCAATGCGAGCAAGTCCCCGATTGTTTTTCGATATCTCAATGGCTAACACGAATATCGAGTTACTAGTTGCCTGCGGTTGAACTGGAAAAATCACGTGCGTCCATTGTTTCACATGCGGATACATTACCGTTCCCCTCTTGCCTCTTTAAATTTCCATCTAGCTTTATTACGCCGAGACGATAATGTAGAATAATTAATATTTGGAAGGACATTGTTATTACATTAAATTTTATAAGGTACTTACCGATAGAAAAATGCATGTTTCTATAATTGAATTCTGTAACATTTTTATTACTTTTTTATCGCTTACTTATATTGTTATTAAATAATATAGATTCACGTTATTAGATAATAAAGTTACACATTGTCACTTTGCATGCAATCTTATGTAACATTATTAGTATTATACATGTTACTGTATACAAAAGAATTGAACAGTTGAATTGTTATATCATATCGCTACGTTACGTTTCTTTCTTATTTCTACTATCTCAGGTTTGCATATATAAGATAAAATATAGCCGATAGGGGAGGACGAATATTTCCAACGTTCGCACTTTTGCACGTTCTGCAGACTTGAGCTCTTACCCTAATCCAAGTAGTGCGTTGATCTCGTAAACGGTACTGTATAGTCGTACTGAATTTGCATTTTGGGACGCAAGTCTCTTGCCCCGTTCCCTTCTTCCTTCCGCCAGCCAGCTCGATGAAATAAACCGCTCGATAGTCACCTTGCGTACCGATCCCACTCACGAATTCGTGGCACGACTCGCGCGCTAGGGGACGAGAATCGTGCAATTTGCCGCGGAACAGACACAAAGCGACGCGCATTAATTAAAACAGACAGATTTATTTTGCAACGAACGAATACATATATAATTTCTGCGTTTTATACTTCGCTGCCTGCGCAAACAATAATTATGTAGAATATACATTATCGATCAAATTAATTGAAAACCGATCAATTGAAATCTTGTTCTTGTTCTTAATTGAAATTCAATGATCCGCGATATATCTTTGGAATTCGTCCTAGATTCTTAATGTATCATCCTTTCAACAATTCTCGAAATTACTTTGCTAGAAGGACTCATATACGTAATGTTTTATAACAATTTTTCAAGAACTGTGGTATTACATACTTTTTTTGATGGATGAAAAGTGATGTAATT
This sequence comes from Cyphomyrmex costatus, assembly GCF_001594065.2. Classification (NCBI taxonomy): domain Eukaryota; kingdom Metazoa; phylum Arthropoda; class Insecta; order Hymenoptera; family Formicidae; genus Cyphomyrmex; species Cyphomyrmex costatus. Next base: position 461,817 of record NW_017275921.1, read on the forward strand.
TTTTGTAAATTTTAAAGAACTGTTTACAAGAAATAACAGTTATGCAATTGCATGTTCATACATTTATCAGGAAGATAATATATATACATATCAATTTGATAAAGTAATTTTTTTCTACAGTTTTTACCAGATATAGACAAAACCTTAAAAAAGCTTTATTTAAATAATTACTTTTTTCTTCCTCTTTCTCTCTTCCTTTGAGAAGTAAAGAAATAAAATTCTCGAATTTCACATTACGCTCTTACGAATTATTTTAATATATGTGTTTCGTGGTAAGATAGAATTTAAGTCATTATGCTAAATTCTTAAATGCAAGAGTCATTAGTAAGATCATATCTTATGCAGTTACTCTTAACGATGTATTTTATAAATAGGAATGTCCTTAATGACCAAAAATATAACTACGTACAAATAATATAATGTACTTTATAAGAATTAGACTTTTCTATTAATTAGAATTAAATAATCATACAAGCTATGCATATGTCAACTATTACAAGTAAAGATTGTGTCAAAAGAAATACATTAAACATAATAAAACATATGTATCATATATTTTTACAATTTTATCTATGTAGAAGATAATTTAATTGCATTAAAAGCGCGAAAATTTGTAAGGGATAAATTATTTGATAAAATACTCTAATGCTTGACAAAAAGATTTATTAAAAATAATTTTTTATCAAGATTTATTATAAATAAAAGGAAAAAGGTAATGATCTCGTTAATTTAGATTTTGCATAAATATGGAATTTTTACTCATTGGATATATTAATACGAAGAATTAGGGAAAAAATATCGAATGCACTTAAGCTATTTTTTTATTTGGTACATTTTCCATTTGGTACTGGTTTCTTTACAAATGAATGATATTTTGGATATTTATTATTACATGTTTATTTTTATTAGTAATAAATTAATCTGTTATAAGTCGTCTCGTAAAATACTGCAAAATTGGATGCTTAAATCGTATTTATAGGTGTTTTAAATCATATTTTCTTTGGAAGTATCGAATTTATGAATAAAATTAATTAAAAATATAAGATTCGTAAAAGAAAAATCATTAATAATAATAATTAACGAATATCTAATTTTAATGATTTAACAAAAAATAACAATAATAAAAAGACAAAGACATCGAAGTAAAACCGGCTTGAATTTATTTTTGTAAATGAGATCTGTACAAATTATTAGTTTTATCGTTGTTAATTACCGATCTTATTTTGTAGTTGTACGATTTAAGAAACTTGATAGATTTTATAAAAGTATTAATTTAATTTTTATAATAATTATACACATATGTATGTGCAATGAATGTAAAATATTTTATAAATAATTTTTTTTATAGAAATATTAACATTGTTGATCATATTATTATTAGCTACATAAAGAAAATTGATTAAAAATTAATATCAGATGTACCTAATCTTTTTAAAATGCTACTAATATTTATCAAGACTTGTTATCAATAATTTCTGTCTATATTACTCATTTTCTATTTATTTTATATTTTTATTACTGAATATTGCTTATATTAAATATATTAATATTAAATGTCGACGAGATATATTTATACTAGTACTGACCTTCTACAACTTTCTTATACTAATAAGAAATAATACAACATTTATTTTAATTTTGTTGATTATATTGAATTTAATTGATAATGATATACAATAAAAGTTGATAGCATCGAAGAATAAAAGAAAAGGATCATTACGCATTTTTTAATAATAAATTTACGAATAAAAATGTTACGTTCTCTATATATTATTTTATTATATTAAATTATTTTTTATTTTAAGCAAAAGAAAACGGTAGACACAAAAATACATTAAAATTGTGATAATATATATTTGTTGACAACGCTGCAATAAAATATCAATAAAACAAGGTTGTTACATACGCAGCAAAATACATTAAATTTGGATGTTTAATTTGAATCCTCATAGATATGGCCACCTGTTGCATGAAAATATATCTGTATTGTATACGCAAACTACTACTACTTCCATGTACTCTCTTATCTTAGATCGAATAATCTTCATTTGTGGCATACTTAATTTTCTAGACACAATTTAACAAAACAACTTCATCAGTTGTTAATTCAATGTAACAGACTTTTAATCTACATCTTAATAATGTTTACTACATTTTCATTGTCTTACTATATATATAGATACATACATATAAATAATATAAATAAAAAAAAAATATATATAAAAATAATAACTTATTATTATATCCAGTATGTGTAGAAGTAATTTTTATATGTTAATTTTTTCTTTTTATTTCACATAAAATGTTCAATTAAAAAATTACATATTATTATTAAGATGATGGTATTATTACAAGAAAAATGATATTCTAATATTAATATGAATTTTCATGTTTAAAACACTAAAATGATAATTAAATTAATTATTTAATAAGAACTCATTTATCACGTAACAAATATTTTTTAATGATCATTCTTAACTTTAAACAATCTTGTATACAATAATCATGCTTTTTTAAAGAAAATGATAGAATATATAATGAACAGAATGAGAGAAAGTATAAGTGTGTGTTAATATATTCTAACATTAAATTGTAATTCTTCAAAATTCATGAGTTTTTAAATAAAAAAGTGACTCTTTTAAACTCTTTAATTTAAATTTTTAATTTATATGATATTCCAGTATATTATTCAAGCTACGATGGCAATTTCATGTCTCTATGCTAATAATAACAAAATACGTTGAAAGAATTCATCTACAGTTTACTTCCGCAGAATTAATGTACATATATTGTTACTGACGTGATATAGTTTTTAAATATACGAAAGAATGTGAAATGAGTTTAATATAATTTTAACAAGAAAAACAGGTGCCTTTCTCTCTCTCTCTCTTTCTGTATATATATATATATGCACGTATGTGTGTGTAGTTTTATGTTTTGTTATGATACGTAATAAAGACAAATTGATAAAGTATTATTTAATAATTAAATATGTATTCTCTGTTAAGAAATATTTGGGTTAATTAATTAATTGTTTTTATTTTTATATATATAAGTGTATATATATATATATTACCTTTTTTAAATAAAATAATTTATAAGTACGGAATAAAGCTATTATTTCGACTACAATGACTTTATAATTAAAATTCATAATATAAGATTTGCATCATTAATTAACAATGAAAACATCCTTATGAAGAGAAAGTAAAGTTATCGAAGTTACAACATTTTCTCATCAATTTTCTTCGAGTTCATTAATAAAGCGTAGGAAATGTATAACGAAAATTGAACAGATTGATCTTTTCGTAGTCATATCTTTGAGCACGATCGATGAACAAAACGAGGAAGCAGAATTCGCTCTTCTGATAGGTTTTAGCTGAATTTATAGCCATTCAGAACACAAAAGCGAAGGCGAATTATATCTCTCTGCGCCGGAAGCGCGGAGTTGACGAGTCTTCCTGATATATACGCACGTACTCGAGTATACCTATAGATGAAAAAAAGTGCAGCTTGATGCAATCTAGAGAGAAAAATCGTCATCCGACCTCGGTCCCTTCGAGTTTTAATCTGTCCTCGAAGAGAGAAAATGAGAGACAGAAATGGAGAGTGAGTGAGAGGTCATCCCAAATATTTTACCGATTCTCTATGAGAATTCATTCCGCACCAGCTTGCTGACAGTACGATTATTTCTTCGAGAGGAATTCAATTATTCTTTTTGTCTGTGTAAGCTTTAAAGTTATCGGAAAATCGAGAAAGGCGGATAATATTTCAGCGCAGAACAAATCGACGACCGGAAATTCGAAAACTAACGAATTTATTGAATTAAGGAAGCTCTCTCGATGCCGATATGCGAGTTACCGTGTTGCAAATAGAGGTAAAAATTACCGAAAAAATTGAAAACTTTAAATAAAAGGCTCGATATAAAAATCAGTTTTCTACTCCGGTCCTGAAAGTTTTTTTAAATATATATTTTCTTTGGACATTTAATGCTATATTATTATTCTAGAATACAGTATTTGCGTTTATCAAAAAATTTTCTGTATAAAGATAGCTGAAAACAATCAAAATACAATCAAAATATAATACAATAACTTGTAAGAAACAATGACTGTGGATATCTATCTATTTAAAAACTAGATCTATTTAAATCTGATTTTGAATTAATGTTATCAACGCATTAGACACTACAACGCAAAGATTTTTATGTCTCGATATTTAAAGTTACGATTTAAAGGACGAAAGATATAAAATAAATATCGAAATAACGTAGATATTAAACGTTTTAACGATAAATACGACAAAATGAATTCTATATCTTTTTTCCGGGATTTTGATAAAAAATAGTTTTCTACTGTAAAAAGTCAGTTTTTTACTGGGGTTTTTATTTCAAAGTCAAAAAAACATGTTTTTTTCATCTCTAATTATAGATAATCGTAATAGTTCAATTGCGATATCAATGAATAACTAAAATAAAGCAACATTCTTTTCTCTTTAAAAAATTCCATAATAATCAATAATAAATAAATTTCATAATATAATCTTATTAATTGTAGTCATATAAATGAAAACTCTTACTATCGTTTTCTTAACAGTAATTTTAATTTTTATTCATTTTTACATAGATCTCAATAAATTTCAAAATTAATCTCTCATTACTCGATTTAATTAATTCATTTTTACATGAAGAGCTGAGAGAATTTGAAAATTTAATCCTTTAATAATATGCATGAAAAAAAAAGTAGGTATATCTGACAATATTAATATCTAACGATATACGTAGTAAGAGTAATTTTTCATATGCACTACACACACGAGTATAAAAATATTAAATTATCTAGTTGCATTTATAGTGCACCACTTTTATTTTTTATTGGAAAGAGTACGCTCTCCAAATTTTATTGAATTATGGCTGGAACGTTTAAACGACCGCGATATGGAAGAACGAGCGATTTCCTGAGCGTATCTCCCTCTCTTCGTGTATTCTTTTTTCAGATGCACAAAACTAAATATTCTCTCTTTTTCTCTTTTTTTTTTTTTTTACGCGCGAATACGCCCATGAAAAAGGACTCGAACAAAATGAAATTTCGAATTTTGCTCGATGGTTTCACGGTTTTCTCCACGATACAACGCTTAGAATATCCCGTTCCGTTCCGTTAGAGAAACGATCAAGCCACATTCGACAGACTCATAGCATCGTTTGGATGATCGTATAAATGCACTGAGTAACCGATATACGCGCGTTGCCGCGTTTAACGCGGCGGAATCAATCGGCCAATAACGGAATTTACATCGGTTATATCCGGGGGAGGAAGGGAGGGTGTGCGAGCGGGGGAATGAAACCACTTCTCCCCCTCCCAACATAACGCTATGTAATCTGGTATCGCGCGATGGATGCGAGGCCGCCGGTCCATGCACCCATTTGTGCCGGCACCGTGGATTTGGATGAATCGATATCTCTACGACTCGACTCTCTCCCTCTGGCACTCTGGTCGTTACTCTCCCTCTCGCATCCAGCCGCCTCGGTGCGCCGATAATCCCAATCCCTGCTCCGCTTCGTCACTTCGTCTGCGTTGTCCCCCTTTTGCGGTAACAGCCAGACTATCGGAGCCAGGGCGCCGGCTAGTCTAGTCAAATGAAAGTTGGAAGTCGTCTAACCCCTGCCGAATTGTAAGCGGATGCTTACCTGATAGACTACTCAGGGGTTGCTGACGATGTTATTACAATGTCGACATTTTGCCCTCTGTATCGAGTACTTTCAGCATTTGCAGTCCACTCTCGACAATAGTCACACGCAACACCGATGAGTAAGCTGGAAAACTGTAGAAGCAAAAGCACTGGCGAGAGAGAAAGAGATCAAAAAGATGTCAGATAAAAGTTATAAAAAGCGCCAGTAAGTATATATAGTAATGGGCGCTTGAATCTCTCTTTTGAAAGTTAAACAATACAATTGTGCGAAGCTTCGAATTATTACGGATATTATAGGAAACTCTGAAAGTTCTAGAAAATGTGAACAATTTTAAAAAATTTTAAATGTCTCTTGAAACTCTTAAAGCACTCGAAATGTCTAGAAAATCTTTTCTCAAAAATAGTTGAGTATCTGAAGCATTTCAGATTCTTAAAAATAAAATTATGTCTTTATATAAAGAAAAAATGTACACATATTTAAAAAAAAAAAAAATTAATTTTTTTAATATTTATTTTTTAAATATTTCTATCTGAAATAAAATTCTTGAAAGTAAAACTGATATTCGCGATTTTGTATGAAGGGATAATAGATTAAAACATCAAATGTTTTATAAAAGAAGAAATATTCAAGATTTACATGATTTTCAACAATTCTTTTTAGTTAATAATAACATTTGATTATTATTATATGAATTTAAAGCAAATTAATGTGTCTCAACTTGTTATCATTGATAGATAGAATCTTTCTTTTTCTGAAAAAAAAAAAAAAATTTTAAACACGTCTCAATTAGACGCTTGTCTATTAACATTAGTGTTGGAAAAGTGTTATATCTGAAAACATGTCATCTGTAAATACGTGCTTGTATTTGTATGTAAGGTATTTAATAAAAGAAGAGATTTAACAAGATCCTCAAAATTCCGCTTTGAAATTTCTCCGGTATTATTAAAACGACGTTGTAATACATAATCTAGGTTGTCTGTATAATGTGCCTTTTAAAATGCGCCGAAGCTCCCGGCGACAATATCCCCGCTTCGGGTCTATTTGTCGCGCGACGAACATTTATTTCTCCCTCTCAGCTTTGTAAATCTTACTCAAGAGCGAGCCGTCCGTCTTCGATCCTTTCTACGGTGCTTTCTGCACCGATCTCTCGCTCTTCATTTTATCCCACCGTCTCTCCTTATCTATTTATCCCGACGTCTTTTCGACAACTCTCTTAGCCAAGAAACCCTCGGTCCTACAACGAGATTTATCGCTCTCGATCAATCATCTATGCTGAGATTGTCTTTTAGGCACGAGCCGTGTCCAATTATGAGAAAGCTAATTTTTCACATAGAAGTAGCGATCTCGAGCGTTACGCCAATTTTCAAAGATGTAATAGGCTGTCTCTTTCATGTGTCAAAAGTTGAAAGTGTATTTTCTATTTTTACACAAAATGTGTTATTTAACATTTTTATATTTTATACACTATCATTTTTTATATTTTATACTTGTAATTATATCTGTATACATAACAATTTATGTATCTCAATTTCATGAAATTTCTCAACTTCGTTGTTACTAATATTATATCTATTCAAGTTCTTGAGAGCAGAGTGTAACATTTTTAATTTTTAACTTGTGTTGCAGATATACAATATATATCTGGCAACCTTGTCGATGACATATATCAGTTCGCTACATCTGGAGAGTTGGTCGAGAAAAGAACGCATTTATACACCGCGTGTCCAAGATCGAGTCGAATGTCGGTCGGAAAAATAAAGAAACACTCCAAGAAGTTCTGTTGCCTTCGTGATTTACAAGAGCCATATGGACGTAATAGACTACAGCTTAATAGAACGCGAAATTTTAGTCGTACAGAAATGACCTAGATTTGTTTCTACAATATTCCATACCACGCTACAACAATATTAATATTTTTCATCTCAAATCGACGGAGGCTGTGCATGGTTATTCACTTTGTTTGGCAGCCAATATTCGGGATTGTTAGGAAATTTCGAATGTTTACGTAACTTAGGAAATCGTGCACGCGAAATACGAGGATTCCGTTATATTCCAATAGCTTCGTAGAATTCTATTGATACGTTCATCTCTGATATTAATCGGTTGATACGTCTGAAGTTTACGATTGAAATTCTATAATTTGAACACATTTATTTCATTAACACGAGTGATAATATTAGAACATATGTAGCCTGTTAAAATAAACCTGTTAAAGTAAAGAGCATTGCACAAGAAAACGTGTGATATTTGACAGAGCCATTTTAGAGAGAGAGAGAAAGACTTAGAATGAAAAAATAGAAGATTATATTTATGTGATCATTAAACAGTGTTGTTACCTCTTAAGTTACTTCGCATTTGTAAATTAGGCTCCATATAACTATCAGAGTTTTCAGTTGACTCTCGACCTTGTCGAGGAAAGTAAAAAACTCTCAGTCCTAATAGACCCTTATCATCGGCCATTTGTAAGTGACCTATCTCGTCAGAGACCTTCAATAAAGAATCAGTAACGATTGTTCACATAGATATATTTTGCGACAATTGAATTTCGAGCGTAACAAAAAGATAAATGAAGTGCTGGAGATCCTCGAAATTTTTGGAAGAAAATATCGTGATATCTTCTTGATAGACTTATTCTAATGATATTATCTACTACAGCTGATATTATCTCGGTTAATTAAATCGAGAGTGCGAAGGATTACCCTTGGTGCATTGTTAAGTCTCATTAAGAATACATGAACGTTACTCAATTATGTTCAGAGAATGTAACAGAGAATGAAACACTTTTAGTAACAGAAATGACGCTCGCTGCTTGCTTAATATAATTTCTATAAGTTTAATATATTTCAATGTTGCGCATAAAAAGTAATGTCTTTCTTTTCTTTCGACATTTATAAATAATTATACCGGCTTTCATGCTTTTGTAGCATGACGACATTCCGTCTATTACGCCTAATTCAAATTTAACTTACAGCGACGCTTTTAATTAAGTCATTTATTCTGTGTCCTTGAGATTTCTCAAGTTATTCTTTGCTCTTTTCTCCCGATGATGACTCATTATAAAGGTTGAAAAGCAGAACATCTTACTGCATTTGTACGAGAGAAATGTAACATCAAATGATAGAAACATAGAAACAATGCAACTGTCGAGGAAAAAAGTTAAATATTTACGATATTATCTATAAAAGAGAAGCTTCTTAGGAGAAAGATTACAAAGGAGAACTTATTTTTTAAACGCCCTTTATTCTTTCCAATAAGACGATGTTGATCGTGAAGCAATCATTCGTTTCTATTATAAGTACGATTGAACAGAGGAATCAAACATAAATATTTTAAAGTGGCTTATGAAAAGAATTTGAAAAAATATGCTGATGCAATCAATTTACAAACATTGAAGATTAGAATAAAATTTTAAAAACAAATTTCTTTTTAATATATTTTACATGACGTTAATAAAATAAATCAAAATGATTGTATGTTTTATAAAAATATAGAACGTTTCAAGAGTAAATCCTTTCTTCATAAAATAATTTCTGCAGAGAGTGCATCTTACAATCTTTATATTCAAGTGTATATATCTTACAAAACATTTTTTTCAAATTTTCTCTCTTTTTCTTATATGGATGAAATTGCTAAAAATATAAGAAATTGCTATTATTCTACATTTAAAAAATGTTTGAAGTAGGTATGTAAATGCACAGTACTTTTTGTAAATTTACAGATTTCTTATCTATTAATTTTTTCATCGGTTAATTTTATTTTATTCTATTTCATTTCTGTAAGAATTTAGTGAAATTAGTTCTTGAAAGGGTTGTTTGCAAGACTTTTAGTTTCACGATGTTCTTGTTATAAAGAGAAATCTAAAATTTAGAATTGACTTCAAAAGATAAATGGAAAGTAGCACAGTGGATCTGAGACACCCTGTGTACGACAAGCCGCCGTTACTCCGGCAGGCATTTTACCTCTCTCTAAAAGGACAGTCGAGCGAAACCGTCTGCGAGCGAGGTAAACCCAATGAGTGAAAGAAATTGTCGCGAACGTTATTGTTGGCGGAGAGAAGCGAAACGGCAGGGCGTGTAGTAGTTGCGATGAAGCGAATAGAGGCGCAAACTCGCTTTCGACCGAGAAAGGAAAAGAAGGAAAAACGAGAGAGAAAGAGAGAGAGGGAGAAAGAAGGAGAGAGAGAAAGAGAGAGAGAGAGAGAGAGAGAGAGAGCCGTGCCCGTGCGCGAGTCCTGGGTGGTAAAATGGGGAGGCGAAGGGGTGCTAGAGGACCTGGAAGGGTGCCTAGGATACGATGCGGTGGGGGTGGGTCGGGATTGGCTTTTCGCGAACGTGAAATTCAGTAGTACTCTACCACCCACGCACGTAGTACGCACGTTCGCTCCACGTGTGCTCTAGAAGTAATCCCCTATTCTTCACATCTAGCACCGCGTGTCAACAACGAGCGAGTTTCTCCCGGGCGAAGATTCCTCTGACGCGCTTGGACGGAGTAATTTGTAAGTACATCCAGCTGGGAGTATTCGTACCTGTTATAACTCGAGGAACCAACAACGAGCGAGTTTCTCCCGGGCGAAGATTCCTCTGACGCGTCTTGGACGGAGTAATTTGTAAGTACATCCAGCTGGGAGTATTCGTACCTGTTATAACTCGAGGATAGAGAAGACTATCGCACTGTCGAAGATCTCGAAGATAAATGTTCGATGAAATGTTCATAACTGTTAATCTGTAATATCATAACAATTATCAGAGATGCCACGTAAAGAGAAGACGGAGCGAACGATTTGCGTTTGTACAGTATTTGTTGGTGTCATCGTTGTGACGTGAAGCGAATGAATTCCCTGTCAAGCAAAGCACAATATCCACGAGGATAAGCGAGAACACAACCGGGTGAATGCCACGAGGCTCAGCGAAACAGAAATTTCTGATATCGAGAAAGAAATGAACCGACAACAACGTAATCTTTCATTTCGCATATTGAATACGTGACTTTCCGACTCGACGATTTAGTTTATTAATTCTCTGTCGTACATAACGGAGATGAAATTAAAACCTCAATGTCATGCCTGTAATGAAAATATTTAAAATGATAAATTTACATTGCACGAGGCAGAGAATTTTTCGCGTTGACAATGCCAGAGTCATAGATTTCGTAGGACGCGACGGATGCAGGTTGCCCTGAAAAAATCAAGAAGAGATCGAGGACTGTAATCGTCTACGGTGTAAGGTGAGTTTTGGAAGAAACAAATTAATATTGCATAGAAATAAATGATTAGATTACTTTATTCTCGATTAAAATTAGCATTGGTTTTTAATAAAACAAGACACAATTATCTCTCTCGAGTTTTCGATAAAATTTATTGAAAAATAGGTACAATATGTATTAGTTGGTAACTATTTAAAAAAGATTTTGTGTATCATATAATACAGCTTATTCTAACTTAATAATGATTATTTAGTATACAAGCATTGTTTATATGTATATTTACATGTAGGTTTTTATTATACATACATTACGAATTAGAAAAAAGGAAAATATAATATGTAATTGAAATATATTATAAATATGTAAAACAGATGTCTCCAAAATCTTTTATTATAGTTTTTCACTATAATTTGTTCAATTTGTTTCGCTAAAAATGAGTAATGTTATATATTTTGCACATTAACTTTTTTTAAATATTTGTATTCAAACATTTATTAATTTTTCAAATATATTAGATAGAAAATATATCAATCATATGCTCCGAATAAAATAATTTTTTTTTAATTTCTTAAATTTTATAATATATAATAGTAGATATATTACTTAATCAATAGATGAAATTTTTTATTCTTATATTAATTATTACATTACATTGTTTGGTCATTATTACTATTTTTTATCCATTTCTCTCTGTTACAAATAGAATTTTCTATATAATCTTATATATTCCCCATACAATTTTATACATCTATACACATTTATTGATTTGTATCGTACATATATTTTACTTATTTAATATTGTTATAATTTTAAAATTAGTGGCGCTTAAATGATCAAAGATACGAATAAGAGATCAGGTTCATCTTCTCTCTCTTTCTCTCTCTCTCTCTCTCTCTCTCTCTCTCTCTCTCTCTCTTTTATAAAAGCATGATGAGTGATTGAAGCTGAATAATTCATCAATTGATTCAAGTATAACACATGTGTAGGTAAAAGTACTATGAAAAATATTGTATGTGCATGTTGGTATATTATGCGTGGGTTTTATATTATTTTGTATTTTATTTTTACCACTTATTATATAATTAAAGTATATGTTAAACAAATTTTAAAATTTTGGAAAATATGTACTTATTTTATTACGTTTTCATTGAATCTTTAAAAATTAGTTTAAAAAGATTTTGGATAAATTGTGTGGAGATGATTTTATACTGTTCTTACGGTTGTCGCGACTTATTCTATAGAATATTTTTTATATTACATAATTCTTAATTTGTGTGTGTGCTTTATAATATTTTTTATCCACTATCGATCATGTTTACTTTATTATTTTGACTGACTTTTTTTCATTATTACTTCTATATTAAACAAAAATAATCCGTTTAACATCGTGACTCTCAAATGAAAATGTAATTTACCATATTTTCGTGGTAATATATTGCGCGAAATGAAAATATAAGGAGCATGAAATAGATATTATCCGCGTCTTGCACTCATCTTTCATCTTTTTCGGAAAGTTCTTCTAACATAGTTATATGAAATGGGAGGATTTACTTTCAATTATAAACTCAACATATAGCAAATTGCAATTCACAAAAATGTATCTTCGATAATAAATAAATAAGAATTTATGATAAACTTTCATAAATTACTAGTAAATTACATCGTTTAGGATGTATGCAGCTTAACCAAATATCTTTGAATGAAAGGAAATTTCCTATGCGTATCAGCTGCAGGTAGATTCGATTTTGCAAGTAACTAGATAACGTTTGCGGTTCTCGACGTTGCTTGAGTATTCGTCTTCATTAAATGCAAAAGCGCTAATTGAATATTCCTTTCCAAGAAATGAGATACCTTTATCTCGTAAAGTGGAATATAGAGAAAATTACTGCATGACGTTTGCTATTAAAGTTTTATAAATATTGCAACTTTATTAAATATCAAATTAAAAATCGCGTAAAAATATGTAACATAGTAAATACTTTATACATTTATTAATTATTTTATTTATTTAGTTAGAAAAGGAACATCCTTATAAAGTAGCAACATCCAGGGAAAAGTTTCTTCGATTCAAAGAAATATTTCTTTGCTATATGTTGAAGAAAAAACTTCTTTGACTTGAACATTTTTTGAAATCAAATAAAAGATTTATTTGATTTAAAAAAATGATATTTAAATCAAAGAAATTACATTCAAATAAAAAAAAATTTTTCTTTAACCGTATAACAAAGAAACGTTTCTTTGAATTGAAGAAATTTTTCTCTGAATGAAGATGACATTATTTGTAGTCATTTTGACATCTATTAATAATTGATAAATAAGCTTGCTGTGGTAATTATTTAGAAAGTGAATTCCTGGATATAGAATAAAAAATAATTTTTTATAAAAAAGGAAAAAATTATCTTGATAAATTATAATATAACTTTAATTACTTATATTTAATTACTTTATAATATTTAATAGTTTTAATGATTTTAATATTCATTTCAAATATTTATTTTTGCTGTAATGTAGTATAATCCTTTATGTAACTATGTAAAACCACAATAATTTTGTAGGGATGGATTTTCGCTATCTTTCTCATATACTTTTCTTATAACGGTTTACGAAAAAGTGTCGATCGTTTTGGATAAAGATGGGCAAGATTGGAAGATTGAAGATTGAACGCGGTCGTCCATGTAACAAAAGCCAAAGTCATAAAATTTGGTCCTAAAGTGGAACTTCTACAAACTACTATGATTATTGTATTTCGATTTATATTATTTTATTCCTATAATATGTTTCACTGTTACTATCGTTTTACTTTTCATATCTCATCTGTTATAATATTAATATACAGCAATTTAAAGTATTAGAATATTTGAAATTATCATATATTACAGTATTTTAACTTGATCAAATGCAGCTATTAATATAATTTTATTGGAGTAAACATCAATAACGTATTATTCGGTAACACGGCAATATAAAATAATTCGCAGGACATACTCGTATATGAATTACACAGATATAGATTATACTTATATAGATACACTTTATGAGATTTATTAGAAACAAAATGTCGAGGAAAATCATTGGCTCTCTTTTTTTATTCCTACATTACATTGCACTGTGGAACATTTTTTCTCATTTTAACCAAATATCAAACCTATACATATTTTATTTTAAATTTCAAAAATGTGTACTAGTTCAACTATAAAAACATATTTTTTTAATTGAAGAATAATATATTTGCTTGTGTATCATTTATTTAAAATGTATTTTTTTTCGAAAAAGCTATAATGAAATGTTTAATCTCGCTCAATAAGGTGTGATCTCCTTTGTACGTATATTATATATACATATATCGTTGCAAGGAAAACGCAATTACGCTTGTAACGTACCCGACTTTTTGTCGAAAGGATGACACATTGGAATTCATTGATTTTTTTTTCACACCATGAAAAAAGTATCGATCGCGAAGGACGAAAGACCATTTGACAAGATGTAGGAAAATAATGATACGGAGGTTGGAATATTACCACTTTAAGGTGAAACTTCTTTTCATAGCAAATTTTTCATTTTTCATTTTTTAAAAAAGTAATTTACGTGTCTCATAAATATACTTTAAAAAAAATATATGTACATGCTTTTACTAAATTTATTTGCTATTGACACTACAAATGTCTCTTTTAATGTATTAACACATATAACTTTTTTTGAGAAACAATGTTTTGTGCAAAAATCATAAAATACTCAGGATTGATTTATTTTTCCATTTTTAAAATAAATACTACATTACTTAGATTGAGTTTTCTTTATTATTACTTTCACATTAGGAAGTAATAATCGGCTTAACATCTCTCTCAAATGAACATTTAATTTATTATGTTTTCGTGATAATTGTTGAGATAATTGCGAACGATAATTACTACAGAGAGCTAGAGAGAGAGAGAGAGAGAGAAGCAATAAATGATGTTATTGCTGAGTCCTATAATAAATTGCTTCTAATATATAATAATATAATTATTAAATTTATTAAGTTTTTTTATTAATTACGAGGAACCGATGTAAAAATTAAGTTACTACATTATTAAAGTATTATTTGCTTGTTAATAATAAATAATAAATAACAAGGGCGATGTAAGAGTCAAAATATAAATTCATTTAATATAATGTTATTTAATTAATGTCCTTGATTATTTTCTTCTTACTTGCTTGTTAATAACGTGCCATGCATAAAAGACATCACTTTTGCCACAAAAGTAAAGCCATGAAGCAGTTACTCTCACGGAATCATTTGTCTTTGCTGAAGCTGTTTCGAGGTTTCACGTCGCTTAGGGTAAGATGCGAACGTACAGCTTCTCGCAATGGGCATTTCTTTCGCTGAAAAGAACACGTAATCGAAGAACGACGTGGCTCTCGTCTCTCTGCGGTAGGAAAATCAATGTTATCAAGAGAGATTCTGGCCGAGAAGAGGAATTAAATGTCGAGTGCTCGGTACGACCTTACTTGATTTAATAAAGAGATATTTGATTCGGTTGCTTACGCATGCTGTGATTTCTATAACTAGACTTTCATTTCCTTCCTCTTTTTCTTTCTCTCTCGCTGCTCCTCTTTTTTTTTTTTTGTTGGATGGTCTACGAACATCCGACGTCAAGTTTCCGTCGAGCATGATTTAAGCGAAACGGGTTGTCACACGTGACGTATCTGATCTACGTATCCTCGCGCATGACCGACAGTCATGTATAAATGCACACGCTATAAATACTAAAATAACGGATTGATTTATGATCGCGTGTATCCCTTTTTTCTTTTGATTTTCGTAACACGTCCGCGCAGTTTATTCTGTCTCTAGATAAAATACACATATTTTTTTATTTGCTGACGAATTAAAATTTTCAGTTGGCATATTTACGATGAATATCTGGCGTGAAACCGATATCTCTATACACTACGCAATGGCTCGATATGGTTTGCCGATTATGGTTTGCCATATCGAGCCATAATCTCAATTATCATCATTTTTCCCTGATTTCACTCTCTGTTAGTTCAATTATTACAGATTTATTTAATACGCCGGTGCAATTACCGTAATTGAATTTATATGGCAATACACCACAAGTGAGTGCTCTTTTTATACCTTCTCAATCAGCTTTGCTCTAATTCCTCCGCAAAATACGACGCTGTTACGTTTGTGAAGTTCGGATTGTAAGACGCTTAATTCTCCTTCGCTGCTTGACTCACTCG
Source organism: Cyphomyrmex costatus (assembly GCF_001594065.2). Taxonomy (NCBI): domain Eukaryota; kingdom Metazoa; phylum Arthropoda; class Insecta; order Hymenoptera; family Formicidae; genus Cyphomyrmex; species Cyphomyrmex costatus. Next base: position 477,934 of record NW_017275921.1, read on the forward strand.
CTCAATAACTTCGACTAGATCGTTTTAACATTATACGCGATATCTATTATGTGCCATTATCCCCGAATATGAGCGAAGGCTGAAGGATTTGAGGATTTTCTCGTCCGGTGTTGTCCGGCTATGTACACAATGCCAAGCAAAAGGATTCTTATATATGTATAGAGAGAGATTGCGCGCGAGGATAAGAGAGAAAGAGATAGAAAGGAACCGGAGAGGACAGAAAAGTGGATCTGCGAGAAAAGGAGGAATAGCTGATGGCAAAAGCGAGATTTTGCAGGTATGAAGGCAAATGCTTGATATGTCGGATTTTACACATGTGTACGCGCTTACGCGCGTCGTATCGGCCATATAGACACAGACTGAATCCCGACGGCTGAATGAATTTTGAATGCGGCTAAATACGGCAGTGAATATATCTACGAGATCGATAACGGCGTGTTTTCACGAGGAATGAACAAGCGTATAAACGGATGTGTAGATAGCTATCGTACGTTCGAAATTTCCGTCACTGATGCTAGTTCGTTTGGCCGGTGGAGCTGGTAAAGCTTCACCAGTCGTTTCGATAATTCCTCCTGGATAAATTCGCAATAAAATCGAGGGATCGCCGCGGTATTTTGAGTTTTGGAAACCTATTTCATTTTTGAGACCATTGAACGTGTCCGAAGCACGAATTGGAGTTTTTCTCTCAAAGAACTGTGATTATATAAATATGAGACTATAAGAAAAACGATGAACAACTATAATACGTCATGGATAGATCAGAATTAGGAACATATTTGTCTTTCTCTTGTACATACGTCATTTTGAATGTATTCATAGTGTACCGATTGGAGCGTATCGCAAGCTATTTGTTTCCACTGTAGGCTGCTTGATCCGTTTGTAAGCGCTTACACGAAGCTTACAAGCGCTTCATCAAGAGTATCTCTATCTATTGAAAATAGGACACTGATCTGCATATTCGACTACACAAGGAACACCTAAAATATACATGTTACTCCAGAATTCGGAAAATAAACGCATAACGTTATTCCCTTGTGAAGAAAATTAACGATTCTCTTTTAATGTAACACCGATGTTATTATTTCTCAATGTTTCTAATATTCAGCCACAAATGAAGAATGTATTCAAATGAAATTTATTTCAAATTAACGAAAGTTTGTTTCGAAAGTAACAAAATAGGCTTCCCATTAATTTAATTTTGATGAGATTTTATTTTTAATGGCGTCAAAGCTTGAAAAGTATTCTTTCTCTCTCTCTCTCTCTCTCTTTCATTCTCTCTCTTTCGTTTAAGCTGAGAAAATACAACAATCCTTTTCACAAAAATTTACTTTAAACTTTATAAGGAAATAACGCTTTATATTCTCTTTTTTCCCGGTTTAAAGTATATATTCCACATTTAAAAAAGTTTAAGTAACTTTATTTAATGATCTTCTCGAAAGATTTACTCTCGACAAAGTTTTGATTGGCGTATTCACAGCCTAAAGCTGATTAAATATGATTAAATACAAATTTTAAAAATAAAACGCGTCATTTTTGAGGTGTTACATTTTTACAATAACTCGTTCGTGACGAAGAAAAAGAGAAATCCTACGTAGACTCGGAGAGAACTCGAGAGCTCTTTACCCTAGTCTTAGAATACCTCGAGATACCCCAATTATATCAGACAATAAAATCTCTGAGTTTTCTTGAGAGTTTTCTCTCTTTTGGCGTTTATCAAGCAGATATGCACACACATGTCTACATAACATTTTTATAACTTGAGAATTAAAACTTTTATCCTATTTTTTAAAATGTTTTAATTAGGATATATTTTTAATATATTAAGAGATGAAACAGAGAAACTTGTATAAACATATAAACTTATTCTCTATATTTTCTTCTGTTTTTATTTTTGATAAACTAATATACAATAGAAGAATTTTAAACAATGTCCACATGTATTTTAATTTTATAATATTATATATATCGTATAATATTAAAAAACATATTGGAGATATTGGACATACACACGTGCTGTTTTTTTCTCTTTTTGTCTTTTTTCCTCTTTTTTCCTCTCTTTAAAAATGTTTTAATTTTTTTCAAAAATATAATATTAAACTTCATTGAATATTACAAAATTTTTAATACAACTATAGTACTTTTTTAAATTTTATTTTTTACAAATTTAAGACAACGATAAATTATGAGATTTTTCGTTGCAAAAGTGTCTTGGATTGCAAATGAAGGTGTTGTTCTATTATACCAGTGAATTAATTGAGTTTGCGAAAGTCCGACAGAAGCTTTGCACAATATTGTCAACGATATAAATTGGTTCAATCTACGGGATGTGAAGAAACGATACTAAGATGGCTTTCATTGTACAGTATGATTGTCCTGTTTCTGGACACGTTTTTCTCTGATTCAGTATTATGTTCTTACATTTATACAATATCACTCAAGAATTTTTATATAAAATATTTGAAACGATCTTCTCTTTTTTTATTTGCTTTTCTTTCATCAATGTAGATCGAACTCGAGAGATATTCTTGTATCTTTTAAAGTATAAGTAATTGAATATAAGAGGCTTTTCGCAAATTGAGTTTTAGGGCTGCATACAGCTTGACAGAAACAAAACCTTAATCTTCAATTATTACTAAGCAGGTTTTATTTCGACGAGTTAATTAATTTGACTTAAGCACAACTTAACAAAAGCACTTAACTTTAACGTTAAGAAACGATGTACTCGAGACAGAGATTGAATAAAATGTTATATATTAATTAAATTCTTCTTTTACGAAAGGTCTTTCTCAAATGCACGAAAGAATTTATGCAGATTAAAAAAATAATGATAATCTGTCGACACTTTGCATATCTATCACTAATCTAAATGCTCAATTAAATCATAATGAGCGTTTTAGCCCTTATCTTTATAATGTAAAATTGTGGGCGTTTCAGTGGTATTCAAATAATTATGTAGATATATGCAGAAAATGATATATATATATATACATACTTTGCGTTTATGCTATACTCATGATGACATTTATCATCTCAGCTCTTCCCTTTTTAATACAGTAATAAACGTTGATGTGTAAGATAATTTAATTTTAATATATTCTATAACAATAACGGAAGACGAATAAAATTATATATTATTAATAGGTAATTTAAATTTTTATATGATTGTGTGCATCGTCTTATGTATTATCTTTGTCTAAAATGACTTTTAAATGAATATATAAATTCTAAAAAATAAATTAGTTTAGTTACTGAATTCAAATGTATACAGAGCATCAAAAACCCGTTCTTATTAAAAAATACTGATTAAAAAATTGTTTAATCAGTATGGTGTGTGTAGATATACTTATTATCTACCATATAAATGCTGAATAATTTTTTTAACATCTCCTATACATAGTTTATGCTATTATCTTATCAGCATATTAAAAATATGGAAAATACGTGTAAATCGACAGATATGCTATCCGCTATCGGATACATTTTAGAAATCGATAGAGAAATTACCTCTATAGTAGGTCACGCGCACAAGACGAGGAAGGTATGTAAGAGGGATGTGAATTAAACATTCGAGATACGTTAGAGAGAGGATTTCTAATTAGACCAACTGTCCCTTTAAGTGAGATTTACTGTGAATACTACGTATTAATTAGCTACTATCAGTGCTGATTAAACGAATTGTTTGGCAACGAATTGTTTCGCTATTGTCAAAAGATTCCCTTTGACGGAAATGATAAGGTGCATGAATGTATGTGCTACATACATTTCACATATGTCCCTGTGATACTATATTTTTACTTGCAGATCATTCAATTATCCGTGTTGTAACCGGACACGATGGTAATTTCATCGAAATGTAAATACAATTAAACATTAAACACGGACATTCGTCTCCTCGTTGATAGCGTACAATTAAATTTGCAAGAACGATAGTGTACCGCTTCTCTTTCGAAAGCACGGAACGCCGTTATCGGTTATTTGATATTAAATAGATAGAATTTATGTTTTCATTTAATATTCAATATTGCACGTGCCATATTGATTGCAAATTATAGAATTTTGATGGAAAATTGAAATACATTGTAACAGTCGAAATTTAATATATTTTATGTAAGGTTTTTGTGAATTAATCCGTGAAGACGTGAGAAGAGAAACAGGAATATATTGACTGTTTTTTTTTTTCGAGCAGTAAGGTTTTTAAGAAAAAAAATATTAAGATAAGAAAACTGTTCCACACACACGATATTCAAATTTCAGTATTTCATATCTCTCTCGCAGCAATTAAATTAAAATTATGTTAAAATAATATTCTCACCAAATGATAAATAGGCCAATAACCGATAGCGATAAATAGGATCCTATTATTAATTTGCACTTGACTGGGGTTTAATTTGTAAAAGATTATCAATATTCAACATTTGTAGCATAGAAGTCGTGATGATACAATGAGGAGAATTTCTGACTGAAATTGAGCGAACCAGTAAATTCTGACCATATTAATTAGAATTCCGGTCATCATAATTAGACATCTGGTTATCTTGGCTATATAATTCTAATTGATATAATCAGCGAGTCTATTGGTTTGTCCATTTTCAATTAGAAATTGTTCTCAGTGTATCTCTCAGTGCCAATAAAAGTTGATTCCAAATGTCACAAAGAATAATAACTCTATGCGACCATTGAATTTTTAGGCTTTTTTGAAATTTTAAATTTTCAAATAGTAGGAAAATTTATTGAAATGTAACTAAATCTTAGTCATCTGATCAGAATTCCAAAGCATCTGGAAGCTCAAAAGTCCAACGAATAGAGAAAACCTACAGAAAGAATAAACGGGAGTGAGTCGAAGAGATGAATACGATAAAACTGATTTTCGAGGCAACGCGTTTTCACGCGCAATATCCTTGACTCTACAAGCGATTGCCAAAGTAGCTGTATAATGAAAAGTGGCTGAGGTGCCTTCGACGGAATTCCGACGATTCTTTTTTCCTCGTTTACGCAGTCGTATGCCGATGGAAATTACTTTCCAGCCAAAGTTAGCTTCATAAAAAGCGAAAAGGTACACGAGTAAAACGGTCTCTCATGATTAGTCTTTTTCTTTTTCTTTTGGCGCCGCAAAAGACGATGATGGAGAGCGGTGGTCCTAAAAATTCAGTCTTGAAAATATAAAATATTCGAAAATTATCTCGATATTTTTGTAAATACAATAAATCTTGAAATGCGAATTTGAATAGATATTGATAGATTTTTATAATTGTGTAATTGGGTATTATATTTCAATTTTATATTCATATGGAAATATAGGTAAAAATTGTACACATATAATTATTTTAAATATATAATTTACATTCTGTCTTTCTTTTTCATTTAAGTAATTTTTGTTGTTTTTACATTTTTTGTATTTTGATAATTAGTAGATAATACAGTTAATACTATTATTTGAAATAAAGAACTTAATTACCTTGTTAACTAAATAATTTTGCTATTTTGCAATCTAAACGTTAAATAACTTTTGCTCTCAATTAGTGAGTTATAATATAAAAATTTTTACAGTATAAACAGGTATAAATATTATGCATTTGTAAATAACTAGTAAGGCTTTTATAAAATTGTGTATTTTTTCTGAATTTTTTATTTATAATGTAGAAAAAATTTATCTAAGCTCATGTAACAATATATTGTATGATGAAATATTAACCTAGGCTATCTGTAAAATATTTTTTTTTATCAGTAAGCTTGTAATGAATTGATAAAAATGTCATAAACAACGATACTGGCAGACATTTTTGTGAAATTCATCAAATAAAGGTGTCATGATCAATTGCGGTCGACCGCATCGCGTATCTCTCTATTGCAAAAACGAATTTCTATTTGCTTTCCGAGTAACACGAAATGAGAACCGCGTGATGATGGGCGGTTGAATTTGAAACGGAAGTTGTGTAACAAGAGTGATCCATCGATCCCGGTTGCAGATTGAGGAGCGGATAGAGCCGAGTCTCTGAACCAAGTATGAAGGACTTATGTATGTACATTGAGATATACAGACATGAAAGGAAATTGAATAGTGCTTTCACTTGGCACATAGGGAGGTAAAGCCAGAGCTCTGTCATCGTTTACAGACCGACCATTTGGTTAAAGGGCCAATCTTGTCGATCGAAGTAACCACGTGCGCACGATGTCGCATTTATATCGATTTGAAACCGCATATCGCGTAACCGATATGCCGGTGCATGCGATTGGACCCGTTTGTCATACTAACCGATGACCGTAAATTATGTTGTGCGTGTATATCGACACCTCGAATCAAACATGGTGTATAAATATTTTATATCTTGCTACATTTCTATTTGACTAAATCTTTGTATCTGCTATTCAAATTGAAATTTACTCTAAAATCTTTAGAATCTAAAGAGTGAAAAAGAGTGACAATAGAAACAATGTTGAAAAAGAATGACTCAATTGTTAAATTTTTAAAGTTAGATTCCACTCTAATTTTTTAAAATAGAACTGCAAAAATAACAGATTTATTTTAAGATAAAATATTAATTCTTATTATATAAAATTTTGCTCTCTATAAATTATATCATCGAGGAATAATTTTCAAATTATGTTTGAGAAACAATTAATAATCTAATAAAATTTAGGAAATAGTAAATCGTAGTAGATTACTTAAAATAATGTAAAACAAAATTTTTTTAAAAATTTTCTAAAAATATAGTTATTCATAAAATATTGTTATTTGTTAAAATACGTGAAATTTTTTTTCAATATTTTGCATGAGAATTGTAGAATTATTAAAATTCGAGATAAATATAGCAGTGATACATGACATTATATTTATATTTAATGGTATTATACATTACTGTAAAATATAATGTAATATTTTTATAGTACAAATCGCAAAAGTTAACGTAAATGGAAAAAAAGGACAATAATAACAAGTTGCACTTAATAATAGTTAATTAATAATTTGCGTTGATAAATAATTTTCTTTTCAATCTACAACATATTTATAATAGACAGAGCTTTATATAAGTATATATATATATATATTGTAAACTGCATTAATTTCAAATAGTAACCATTTTCGATGAAGGAGTTTTTTAACAAACATATTTGTTATATAAACATTGTTTTTTATGCGACAGAAGGGAATGCGGCTAACTTTAGTAATATTTAAATATCAGTTGCAAAAAGCCATTGGAGTTGTAGTTATAATATTTAAAATATTTAGGTGTGCACAATTTAATCATTCAAATTTTGAAAACAAAATTTTTTAATTATTCGCAATTAAATTATACATTCATAATATATAATATTATGACATATTAATTATATTATAACATATTAATTATAAGATTTTATTAAATCGTTGCAACAGCATGAGCGTATCATAGTATTACTGAAGATACTAATTGCATTCAATCTTTGAAATATTATTTTGTATAAATGCTAATAATTTATCACATTGATGTCCTTTCAAAAAGCACATTTTTGCTTTGTATGTTGCAGAAAACAACATGTCAGCTACAGAATCGTGCGACGATGATACGAGTCCGACACGCCGGCCGAGGTAAGAAAATTTTAACACAATTATGTATTACATGTATAAATTATATAATTTTAAAAACTGAAATAGAGCTCTATTCGCATTTCATTTGCGAGAAAGTGAAAAGCATAGTTTAATTTGTTTTGTCGTCTCTTTCCCGCCATTTTAAGTTTGGCTTGTGCTAACGAGAAAGCCATGAATTTCGTGGAAAGTATAACTTTTCCTAGGCACGTCAGTAATTAATTTAGTGTAAACGCAGCGGGATATTTAATCAGACGGCGAGTTAGCTGTTCGTCTCCTTCTCTCTCTCTCTCTCTCTCTCTCTCTCTCTTTCCCTCTCCTAATTAAATAACAACTTGCCATGCATTAATTATAATAATACGATTGTCCGAGCTTAGTGCGCGAGAACCACGAATTGTTACGAGCGTGTGGATGATGTATGAAATATATATACTTTCACTGGAGATACGGACTTCGCAATGGTCATTGTGCGGTAACGAAATGTCGTATTATATGTCATATCACCAGGAAAATGTGTCGCGGTTATAATGTTTCCGCTGAATCGATCCAACCTAGGAAAAGCAATTAAAATATCCATATAAATGCTCACATGATTGTGTATGTTTTATATAGTATATATATGTATATTTGTGCACAGAGCTGGGAATGTTACTTCATAAACGTAACGCATTACTGTGTTATTTAGAAAGTACAGTTACTTCAAAATTCGTTACTTTTTAATTTTTTTGTCAAATAAAATATTAGATTTAAAAATTACATTATATAATAATTGTTATACTAAGAGTCCTTGAATATTTTCATCTTATTTATTATATAATAAATTGTAAAATCAATATTAAACCTTAAAATATTTTCTCTTATTTTATTTTTAAATGATTTTATTTTTAGACTCAGCAAACCTGTCTGTAAGCCATAACCTGGTCATAAGCTAACTAAATCTTTATACCGTGTTTCGTTGTTGTCAAATAACTCTATCAGAGCTGAAGGATTTCTAGTATTTATGGGAAAATCCTTAAAAAAAACAATCGCATTACATTATATTTTGTCCAACATTATGAAATATGCATATACATCAACAAAAATCCTTTTACATCGAAGTGAAAGGATTCTAAAGATTCTCATATGTCACTTGTAGATATTTTGTACAGATGACTTCTGTGAAAGAAAAAAATAGGAGTATATGATATTATTGACATTGTGTCAGTTTTAAGCCTATTTTATTAGACGCTTATTTTTGTTTATCTTATGAAAAAATTAATTATTACAAAATTGCAAACAGTATAAAAACTGCTGTATTAACTGATGGAAGACATTAAAAAAAATTTGTATTTATGTTTTTAAAGTTTTATTTTTAGTTTTTGTTTAAGAAACATGGTCCAAAAATGAAGTTATATGACGGTATCGGCGATTTTCATTTATTTCCATTGCATGACTGGTACTATCCATCTTTCTATGCGAGAAACATAAATACAATAAGCTTTGTTATATGAAAAATGTTAAATTAATGTAAGTAATCTCTGGAAAGAATAATTCATGTTATAATGCTGGAAATCTTATTAGCCTACTAAAGTCTATGGCTAATAAACAATATATTTATAATAACTAACTACAAAATTGATTTTTATGTGCTTTTTATATTATAAATATTTTTTTGTATTCTTGATCTATTTCCAATTTTTTTTTTTCTTTGGTGACATAGCCGTGTAACTTAATCGGTTAATCTCTGAAATTGTTCAGAGATTAACCGATCTTCTTTTATAATTAAGATATAACTATCTGGCTCAATTTATTACTGCCTGTAATGTAACTTATTTATATTCTTTCTTTTTTTAAATATAAATTTAGAATGTAAAAGGAAGTAATTATTATTTACAATTTTATCGAATACAGTAAGCCATGAGAACTGTAATTTCTGACTCGAGACTATGCCAGTGCTTCCCGCGTTAACAGTATGCTTGAAGTCAATAGCAAAGCTTTGATCGAACCTGACGTATTAGCTTCTGTGCCACAGCTTTTGCTAATCCGGACTCATGGACGGAGTTTGCAGTTGACCCGAATCCTCTTGCGAAGCAAAAAGAAAACTAAAGTTGAAAACGAAAATGGAAACAAAACCGAGGAAAGAATGGGGAAATCGTTTCGAGAAGCACCTGCTTCAATTTTGCAAAAAGAATTTACTCGAAGCATGGTCAATTATCATTTATTTGTGAAAACTATGTATAATAAATAATAATGTTTTAAATTTCAATGTTGCAAAAAGATATTTTAACAAGTCTGTTTAATGAACAATACGGGGTACGAAATGTTTACGACATAACGATTATATTGTATCATTTCGTCGCGTATAACTTTAACGTTTGGTGCTTAAAGCACTTAATGATGAGATTAACATTTGATTGAATCACTTTTAATGGCAATTCTTACGATCATTAATTACGACACGTAGATTGAAGCAAGTGTCAATACGAATACGGTTGTTCATAAAAAGAATATCTGTTCATAAAACAATTTTTTAGTTTAAGAGTTAATTTTTGTCTTACCATAATATTAATAAATATATACCATAATATTACGATATTTACATTTGGGATGTTTAACATCTATTTTAAAATATTTGTCCTAAATATACTTTAATGATAAAAACATTAATATATAAGGACAATATATGTATATAACTATATATTAATATTGTATATATATATATATATATACATAATAAAATATTAATATATTTACTGACAATTAAAAGTTCTTAATAAGAAGATTAACGCAGAAATAATAAAATAAACAGAATAATTAATATATTTATTACTCTTGCATACTTTATTATCTTAATTACATTGTTTTAATTATTTTCATGTTATAAACGCCAAAACGTAAACATGGATAATTTTGTGAGAAGTTGTTAATCATTGCATTATAGTCGTAGCCGGAAAACAGAGAAACAATTTGCGTTGGTTATCCCAGAAATTGGTTTTCATTTTATTCTTATACAATAATAACACCAGTAATTAGCATGTTTATATATAATTACAATGAAAAACGTAATATTTGTGATGAACACATGATATTCTACTTCAATATATAACATTTGGAACATACAGGTGCACGATAAACGTATATATAACATGAAAATATGTATATTTTTTGCTTAAAAACAAATGACACCTTTTTTAATAATATTTATATTTGATTTTATGTAATCTTATCTGCTATAATTTTATATAACGTTTATAAATAAATAAAAATAAAATAAACCATAAATGTATAATAATACTAAAAACCTTTAAAATTAAAAATGTAATAGAAATTAATAGAATAAGACAAGTTTTATTATTTGATATAATTACTCACTGGAATCTCGTAATAGCACGCGGTTTAGGGCTCTGAGTATAATGAAGTTGCTTAGCACTTTCGAAGTATAAAATTTAGGATCACGTCTACATATTATTTTATTTACGTCATGTATTATTTTATGTAAATCTTGTTTTCATATATCAAAATTTTTTTTTTCGAAATATTAGCGTTCGCAGAAATTGGACGTGTAAATATTTTTTTATTTTACACGAAATCTGCACGAACATGACCTTTCTAATCACTAGAGCACAGCTGATAATTTAGCATGAAATTTGTACGAACATGTCCTTTCCAGTCACTAGGGCGCGGCTAATGATAACACATTAACAATACACTCATAGACATGTGCAAATATGCGTTGTTATGCGATTCTATCGCTATCCCCACTCATATTATGCATATGTATCCAGCGCGCATGGAAGGGATTTTGTGTGCTATTTCGAGATTCGCTATTACGAAGTTTCAGTGTGAATGCAGAAACATAGAAGTGTATACTGTATAACACTGACAATGAGAGAAGTTTTTGATCAAGAAAAACAATTTGCATTGGTCATTCCAAACATTGATTTTAATTATTTTTATATAAGTAATTAGCGCCAATTATGCGTTAACATATAATTGTAGCTAAAAATGTAATATGTGATATTTGTGATTAACATGCTTCATATTATATCGCTTTAACATTTTAAACATGTGATAAACGTGTAACATAAAAGTACACATATTTTTTGCACAAAAACGAATAAGATGCATTTTTCAATAACTTATTGTTTTTGATTTTTCATTAGTATTTTATCATATACATTTTATAGCATCTATAAGTAATTATAAATAAAATGACAAGATGTTTTTTGAAATTAGAAAGTATAAGAAAAATCAATAGAATAAGACAATTGATATCATTTAATATGATCATATAGTTATATGTTACATTTTTTATTTTGAATTAATTACGTCTACTTCTAAGTATGTTTAGAAGTAAAAAAAATACTAATTAATTAATTTTTTTTTTCCTTATTTCCTTATATTTCGTACTATCTTTAATAAAATTAATAAAAATATTGTAAAATCGGGAAAAATGTGATCAAAGATAATTTAATAGTAATATTTTATATTGTAGGGAGGGCAGAATTCATAGTGTCGGTTTACCAACCAAAACTTCTCTGCTTCCGGAACCACCACGCATCGGAAGTGACGTACCACCGCCAATACCACGCCGACATTCTGCCACGCCGGCGGTAATAAATTTTATTTGTTTCTATAGCTATCTTTAGTCTAGTTAATTATAGTGTTCTATTTAGATGCAATTTATAGGTATGATATTTTCATACGTATTTTTTATTTTAAATCAGTTTGAAATTAAATGTCTTATTTAACAGATCTCGACATATTTCACAATAATACATTTCACTCGACATGCATTGCACAAATTATTTAATAAAGCAAATCGTAACGACATAAAATTTGATAAAAAAACATAACAAATATAATATAAAACTATATTAAAAACTATTAAAGATTTTTTCTCTCGTTTATCGTTATATTATCATAATGAGAAGAAAAGAAAACTTTAAAAATATTGAAATAGCACATAAAAAATTTTTTAAATATTTTTTTATTTTTAATATTAAAAAGATGTTTAAAATTTGAGAAAACAAAATATAGATACAATCTAATATATAACTTTAACTATAACTAAAGATTACTTAATATAAAATTTTATTACACGTATACTAATAATGCTGTCATATACATCAGTTAAAAAATATATTAATTAGTGTTGTTTACCAATGAATAATGGATATATATTGACAGCTATTGTAATATTTGTAACATTATATACATATTGGACAATTGAGAGACATTAAAGAGAAAGTAGCTGGAATAATTTAGGGAGAAAAATAGTTGGCGAGATGGGAGATACTAAAAGGATTTTCGAACTTTGTATCTCCTCTTACGCAGGTATAAGTTTGGAAAGTTACCGCATGGTCGGTATCCCAGCGTACCACATAATCTCGACACCTTAAATCACGCGACTAAAGCCCGGTAGTTAGTGGTACGCCGCTACTTTGCGAATTAATATCAGCGGATGAGAAAACTGTCCGACAAAATTGGAATCCTGTGCCAAAAAGGCTTTTATGAAGAAAAAGATGACTGTACGAAAATGTATTTTTTGCGACAATTAATCGTGCTACAATAATATATTTATCACTATGTCTGCAAATGATATGCACATTATTGCCCAATAAACGTCAAATATAAGTATAAATAGTATACAGTCTATTTATGTGTGTAAACATACGATATGTTTCGCTTTTTGAAATTTCATCGTAAACTTTAGAAAAATTTTAGGTTTATATAAGATACATGGAAAACTTTAGATTATATAATTAATAAAATTTATCTATTTTTTTTATATCTATATTTATATTTATCTAAAACTTGCGGTTTAAACTAAAACTAAATAATGATTCCTAATTTGACAGAAAAGAAAAATCTACAAATTGAAATTCGACGTTGCGATAGATACATTACATCTTCAACACACACTGGACACACATTGGACACACACAACACGGCATTTACTAACATTGCAAGTATTAATTAGTATTTTCGTAAATTTAAAGCATTCTTCTGTTCGATTTTAATGTAATTTAATAGAAATATATAATTTAATTTTGTGTAAAATCTGTTATATAAATTATATACACAAGCATGAATTTGTTCATTGTTTATATTCTTAGATTTGAGTTTTAATCTTGAATCTTTATAATCATTAAAGAGAGCTTAATAATTTAATTAAATAAGTAATAGATTTTCTTGCATAATTGACTGCTTTGCATGAAAATTTATAATGTAAGAAATATTTTTAACTATCTGTATATTAGATGTAGAACATACATAATTACATAATTACTGGGATTACGTAATTAATTATTTATATTATTAAAAATTAAAACCTACTTAATATATAAAATTTCGCGTTAGTTAATATCGTCAGTTAAATTTTTATCGATAAATTCGGGAATTATAATGATACTCAAAGTGTCGAGTGTTGAAAGGATTTTGCTAAAGTCCTCATTGAAAGTACTCGAGGTATTAAAGCGATTCACCCGAAGAGAGTTTATCGACGATAAATGCTTGAAGCTAATGAACTTGCGTGTTGCTTTACGTTTGTCAACAAGGCAGTTAAACTTGATGCTTGTCTTCGAGCAATGATAAGCGTTGTAACTTTGTACATAACTTTCACGTCAATTTAAGCAAATCACGTAGTTGCTTACCAGTGAAAATTCTCGTTTCGAAATGGTACTTTCACGTTAAATTAATTTCTGTTTAGTTGAAGAAAATATAAAATTTTTCTTCAAAAGCAAAAGTTATTCAAATATTATGCTGAAATTAATGCGAAAATTAGAATAAGGGAAAATCAAATGTAGGAGATTTAAATTTGATAGAACAATAGTTTAATCCTTAATTTTTAAATTCGGAATTTTCTAATTTATATTACTCTCGATACGTGCGATAAGTGAGATTGATATAATTCTCGGTATTTAACTTTCTATCGAATAATGAGATTTAAAAAATTCTTTTGATGCAGCTTATAATTGGAGTAAAAGCATCGAAATAAAAATCGTGCTTTACTCTTGGCGTAGGTAGCACCACCCCCAATTCCATTGAGGCCGCCGGCGATTCCGAAGAGAAGCAAGAACGAAAAACCTATACCGCTGCAACTCACAACCAGGCAGAGTAATCAAGTGACTTCTTGCAAGACGAATGATCCTTCGTCAGCATCTTCATCAGGAATGTCGGCTGCATGGAACAGCGTTGACTCGTCGAATCAAAAACTCATAGATTTGGGTTCTTTTAGAAATCATAATCAGGCGTCACAGGTACAATAACTTATCTTACATCACTTTCAGCTGAAATCCCTTTAACATTAATAAACTAAAGATAATATAATTATTAATGATATCAATTCTTATTGCATCGCTAAATAATTATTAATATTTTCCTATGATTAAGCTTAAATCAAATTATGAAATGCAAAACGACATCTTTATACTTATGCAATCATTAGAAATGTATTTTTCTAATATGGATACTAAATAAAAAAAGATTAATTATTATCTACATTCTATAAAAGTAATTCACTTATTAAAATAAGAGAATAAATAAATGAACAAGTAGATGTCTTGTATTGTTCTCTTTCTTAAATGACACTAAAATTAATGTCTATTGATTTGTTGCCTAAAACATAAATGTATCCATTTAAAATGCACTGATTAGTGATTATATCAAAATTATTATTTTATTCAGAATGGAGTTTATTTATACAAATTTTCGAGTTGCAGGATTACTTGGTGAATTACAACGAAAAGAACTCGCGGGAAATGACAGAGCATGACGATTTTGTGGCCGATTTCGAACAAGCAAATTTCCAGAAAGGACATAAGCTCACCCAAAATTCGAGCTTCGAGGAGTTGCAAAAGGTCTCCTTGGATCTTGAAAAACGACTTCACGAGAGGATTATTAAGAGCGCCGAATCAAAGTTTGAGGATCCAAATGGTCGTCAACGACAGTTGGACATGATGTCACGACACAATAGGTAATAAACATACATGTTATTTATATGTGATGCTATATTTTTTAAATCTTTCTCGAGGAAACAATTCAAGATATTGTGCGCTTTTGTGTAAATTATCTATCACTGCCATCACGCTCAGCGTACTTGTTACCGAGTACTTGTTTTCAGTAGTCCGTTAAAAGTACTCGAATGCAGAATTTTGCTGTGCACTGTATATTCGAACACAAGTTGATAATATGTTAGTTCGAACTGACTTGCAATGAGATGTTACAGATGATTATACTCATGATTGGTTCGTTAAACGAAGCATAAGTTCAGATTCCATTTCCGGTAAATCTGAGATGAGAACACTCGGGCATTTTTCTCTTATTTAGAATATAAATTACATATCATAGAGAGGGTAACAGAGCAATGTTTTTTGAGAGGGTTTATTTATTATTACGCATTTATATGCATAGATATACTTGTTTAAAATAAAGTATTATAAATCATCTTTTTATTCTTTTAGAGCGATTATTTTCTGTAAGTGACGTTTTTGATAAGAGAAATTAATTGCTCGATTCTTTCAGTAGAGAAACAATATTCTTTAATATTTTTTAATTTCAAAATAAGTGATATTGCAATTTATTTATTTACGTTTCTGATAATGATTGTAAAAACGCAATCATTATATAATACAAGAACAAATATGATTTTACCTTAAATGCTCACCAAGAGTTCTCTCCTTTTCATATAGACAGCAATTGTCAAAATTTACGAAAGTGAATGAATCCGATAACTGCGAACAGAAAGAATCATCTGAAAGCAAGCCTAGAGAAGAAATGGCGTTATCGCGAAAAGAGATTTTTCAAAAAGATGAACTAAAGTACGCAACGATTTTGACTTCCGGCCGCGAGCGACGATCGAAGTTCGAGGAGTTGCAGGCCGTCTCGAAGAATCTAGAGAGACGTTTGCACGAGGACGACGATCATCGTCGATGTCAGGAGATGGACAGACGGATAAATAAGGACAAGCCACCCAGGTACAACATGCCTTCATGTAACTTTCTTTTCACCTCTCTTGTACGTCAAACAGATGCAATTTCATAATTCTCGTTTGAAAACGTTTGTAAACGTTTGTACGGCGCAGTAATAACGCAGTAATTATAGTCAATTGACCCATACTAATGAATTAATTGACCCGCGGTAAATGTAAATGTGCGATTCGTTGTGTTTAGATACGAGGATCTGGAAGGAATCTCACATGACCTCGACAAACGTTTTCACGGCGAGCAGAGGACTTTAGAACAGCAACAACAGCATCCAATAATGCGAAGCAAATACGAGTGCGATATGGAAAGGGCTCGAAATATTATTCAGCATAATCTGAGAAAGGAGCGAACTGGTAACGAGAAACTCGAGAAATTGCCAAAAGCAACACAGACGAATCTACCACCACCCCTGAGCGCCATTTGTCAGAGTCCCGTACCGAAACCTAGTATCAGCGTCCGGCAGGACAGCAACGTTTCCTCAGACAGTTTCAGTCAAACAAGCTCGCCCAGCTACACTAGCAAGACAATGGAAGCCCCTCTTCTGCCTCACAAGTACGGAAAAGTCCCAGGTATGTTTAAACTTCGCCAAAGCTTACCGCATGGTTGTGTTATTGTTAACGAAGAACTAAGAACAGAGAAGCAGGAAAAAAATCGTTGAATACAACTTCTGCTTTTGTTGCATACAGAAAAGGATTTAAATATTCTAGATTTGATAAAGTTACTTCGATTTTTATGATTGCATATAATAATAAAGATAATTTTAATAAAAAATAAGATCCTATTTTTTATCTCAAAATTTTAAAGAATAAATTTTCAGTCTTACTTGATTTAATAAGCAATTTGTGAATTTGTGAATATTCCGTAAATCAATCTTCTTGTAATTTTTTAAGAAACTTTATAATTCGATCAATTCTACATTTTAGGAATTATTTGCTTACAAAAGATGTTTTTGATAGAATTTTTTGACATCGTTATTGCGACGTTTAGGAGTTGTTTTTTTAAATCTTTGCTTTTCAAGATAAATATAACATAAAGCGTCCTTTCTCTCACTTTGCGATAATACTTTGCATAGTTCTTCGCAATATTCAACGCAGTTTATGATTACAGTTAGCAAACTAAACCTTTGGGGAATTTCAATAAAATTCTATAATAGAAATTGTGGTAATATTAAAATAGGAACGTAATATTTATAATATCAGTTTATCCATGAAAATTAAATCGGATTATAAAGGATTAAAATATAAAGAAGACATGTTTTATGACGTAACTAACGATAACGGGGATACATCTCACAAAGTGAAATTTCTTCTTTATACATATATTCCATCTCTCTAGCGAAGCTCAAGGCATTTTCTTGAGGACAACAAATAAACGTCGAGGCAGAGCGCGACAGCTGAGACGAAGGAAAGCTTTTTCTGTTCTATATCGTGTCGTCTTGTTTTCTTTTTTCTTTCTCGTCACTATGTTACCATTAAAATAGTTTATCCGAAAGGAATAAAAAATAAAATTTTTCTCATCGCGAAATTCATCCGTAAAAAACTTTATCTCGTATACTCTCGATTTTCTTCTCGATTTGTAAAATTTGTACCTAAAAAGAGTCGCAACTTATTGACAAATTGACAACAAAGAAATCAGTTCCCTGGACTTGTAGACCGTTTTATAATGCCTTCTAGACAGAGCCTTGGTGTCGGAGCCTGATAACTCATCTGGCAGGACGATAACAAAGTCTACGAGCACGCCAGCCAGTTTGCAGACTGTCGTCAGGATGCATACCGGGAACAACAGTTCCTTGCATCATAAAGTAAGCGTTCAAACGTAGCGTCACTTTCATTAGCACAAACGAAGAGATAAAATTATGAAGCACTCGTTATATGTGTTCTTACATCATAAAATTAAACGTTTAAATATAAAATCGCAGATTTGAAATTTCATGTCGCACCTGCTGTTTTTTATTTGTTTTAGCATGTATTTTGCAAAAGCACATATTCTGAATTTTTTGTGTTTGCTTAGATAATTGGAGACATGGCTAGTAGCCACTACGTGACAACGGGAAGACTACGTTTCAGATTTGTGCAGGTTTTGCTCAATGCTGTTGTTCTCTTGGCTATCGCCGGCGGTTTAGCCGCATACTTCAAAAGTAAGTGAAGCATTTCTCTCGATCTAAGCGCAATTGAAATGTTTCTGACACAATATCGAGCGGTTTTTAATTTGCATTGTTTAAATTTAAAAGAATCGAAAATTTTAATACCGCCGAAATATATGCAGCGTTAAAAACGCGGTTGTTTTTCGAGCAAGGAAAATGGAGCAAGTAAGATTGAAAAACATCGCAACGTAAATAACCACGCCTGGTATTTGACCGGAATAAACCGAAATAAACTGCTTGTTAAACCCTCCGAACGCTTTAATATGCGTGCATGTGCAACGAGTTCTGCGAGACCGAAAGATCAATAGCGCCATGAGTTCTTGTAATCCACTTGATTTCAAATGCCAACATCATTTCGATAACAAATGAAAGACTCATAGAATTCTTTTTGCTTTGTTTTTAAAAAATCTTGTATTTTTTATTTTTCTATTAAATGAATATTTCGTGCACATTAAAATTGTAGTCATCAGGCAAATGCAATGAAACAGGCATTGAATACCGAAATAATGCAGCAATTACATATCGTGTGTACTTTTATTTTTTTTAGAAAAAGAATTGGAAACCTTTAATAATACCGACATTGCAGGAAGTACTACAAATACTGATGTACATATAATTGGAATTTTCACACACATGCGTATCATTTTTCGATACTACTGATATTATTCCGGTATTACTGTCATTATATTACTGAATACCAGTATTAATAAATCAGTCAGATTCGCAGCATTCTCGGCGATATACATTTCATGAGAGATTATAAAGAAAGAAATAACACACAAATTGATGCACACATAATAATATGATTAATTAAAATAACTATAATTCAAGTTTCACATTTATATATGTATATACTATACTTCCCTTAATCTCTCTTTTAAAATATAAATCGTGATTGTATTAGTAAAAGCTTTAACTTCACATATTAATATGTTTTTATTAATGTAACACACCCCGATAATAACAGGTTATAACGTTAATAACTCTGCTATATAATATATCAAAAAGATTATGTTAGACTGATCATATTACATCGATGTGTTTATCAACATAGAATTTTATTTTAATTATTATATAAAATGGAAAAATGTGCAATAGACATTTTTTTATATTTTTTTTAATTTTCAATTTGAAATTAAGCCAACCGGGTGATAATATTAGATAACATCGTTGAGTACCTGCAGTTGATAGGTTAATAACTACAAAACTTTGCAACGTACACATCCCTGTTGCGCTCACTAGACACCCGGAACGTGACCGTTTTCAACACGGTGGTATATTGATACTTCTTGACTCGAATGTGTCGAGCTAATATGACAAATAATTTATAATAATTTATATGCCACGTGTGACTATGCTCTTTAATTGACGACATTAAAATATTATAAAACACGACGTTGATCAATATGATCTTTCCCAAACTAGCCTATCCTGAAAATGACTTCAAATTGAAGAATAAAACCATGTACACGGCTGTGATCCCGATATCTGAAAATAATTTCATAATCGAAGACAAGAATCCGGCTCCGGGAATATGTCTACCCATCATCGTAACTTTCTGCCAACAGCACAAGGTAACCATTACAAAACTTCTATAATAAATGTAAATTGATTTTCATGCGAATCGACACCAAGATCGAACAAAGTTATGTCGAATGTAAAATATTTAGCAAATTTTAATTTTCCGAGCCAATTACATTTTAATGATTATTGTAAATATTTGATTATTTTATGTAAAACGTTAAAATGTTAGGAGATATAAAAAAAAAAGGAGAGACTTGTTAAACTGTGAAATTCATGCGAATATATGTTCTCGGAATATTCGACGCATTTTAGCGGCTTGTAGCGGCAGAAAGCTGCTTGTTCACGATGATACGTATTACGTTTTCCTCGAAAGAGGCTTGGCCGCCTTTAAAGAATTTAAAATAATTTGGTACGCGGAATGTGCGCGTAGGCGGCACAAGGGAATTCGCTCCGGTATGCAGCATTGTAATGCCACTTGCCACTCTGTGCCGGAATACCGACGAGTAAGAGTGACAACGTTACTTTCTCCCTTCTACGGTGAAATGTCCTTACGGACATTACAAGCACCCGTCGACGGTCGTAATTTCGATGAGTCCGCGCTCCTGAATACATTTTCTACTTACTTTTTCCCCCTCTATTTCAATGGTTCGTGCTTGAACAATGTGTGTTTTAAAATTCATAAGGCACTCACTGTGCAGCCGTGCATTCTGAATTTTTTTTGAGAATGTACGTGTCTGATTGTGAAAACGAGATTGAGCAGCGATAAAAATCATGGGTGTCATTAAAAAACAATTTAAGAGGAAAAATGTTGAATTCCAATCACGACTGGGATTTACGTGATCGAATTATGTTAATCACTAAAAGATTTCAATCAAATTGAAATTTTTGTATTAAAATTTGATATAGTAAAAGTATTGGGGTCTCTAGAATTTCTTAGATA
Source organism: Cyphomyrmex costatus (assembly GCF_001594065.2). Taxonomy (NCBI): domain Eukaryota; kingdom Metazoa; phylum Arthropoda; class Insecta; order Hymenoptera; family Formicidae; genus Cyphomyrmex; species Cyphomyrmex costatus. Next base: position 499,071 of record NW_017275921.1, read on the forward strand.
TATTGATTCTAATAAGTCACTCATAATGAACATTTAAGAATATCAATTTTTATTATCCGGTATTTGTACTATCATATAATTTCAAAATTGTATGTGAATTATTTTCTTCATCATTACATATGTAAATTGCACAAAATGTAATTTACACTGACGATATAATCTTGAGGCATGAATTTTCATGCGTAATCGTAATTTCTGTCGTAGGTTCCGTACAACTATACTGTGTTTCCAAATTACATGGGCAATTTCGGACAGCGGGAGGCCCAGCACGAACTAGAGCTTTACGATGCTGTCGTTGACGTCAGATGTTATGAACTAGCTGCTCTATTCCTTTGTAGCGTTTTCGTACCAAAATGCGGCTCTCGTGGTCGCGTTGTACGTCCCTGTCGTAGTCTCTGCTATCGTAAGTATACATTATTTGTTATCCTATCTCTCCTATACCCTAAATTTAAAATTTACTTTGTTTTTTATTTATTTATTTATTTTGAGGTTATATTTTACAATTATTTCAATTTCATTTCGCAATGTTAATGCAACATCCAAGGTGTCTTTCGCGTTATTATGTAATATAAATTATTTATTATCAGAATATGGATCAATATGGTGTATTATTAATGCTCGACAAACCGTAAATTGCAAACATAAGCCGCGTAGATGCATTAACAGTAATACTGGTTAATACCTGTGGGCCTTAATAGCATTCGATTTCACTCGATATTTGAATGTATGGCGAAATTATTGTATTGGATTTTGCGCCGCTAAATCATTAATTTTCTTAAAGTTTGAATAACTCGAGCAATATGATATTTCGATCTCAATCGAGTAACGAATTTTTTTTAATCAATTTCAGAAACCAAGAGGCGATGCGGTTTCTTTCTCAAAGTTTTTAGTCTGTCTCTTCCGGATTATTTGGAGTGCGAACTTTTCCCGGAAAATCCGAGTTCCGACGAGTGCATCGGGCACCATGAGGTGATCGAAGCGGCAAGGAGAGCCGAGAAACCGGGTAAGTGACACTAAAGTTCGACAGTTTTACCTCCGACTTGCACTATTTTCGCACAGCTTACGAAGTTGATTGCATTTGTTTTATTTTCAACGTTTACTTAAATTTTCTATTAGATTAATCAAGAATCGATTTTATTACGTTAACCTTTTATTACGTTAATGCAATGCAAAAAAAGATAAATGTATTATTTAAACAACTAATAGGGACGGAAATTAGAGCTTATCGTGAATAAAAGCAATTCGAATTATCCTGAACTTAATAATTAAAAGATTAAAACATTCTCTTTAGATTGGATGATTCAAAGGATATGTACCATAGAAAAATAAGCTTTTCGTACTTTCATTCTGATGCTCTAAAGTCTAATGGATTTAAAGTGTAGCGTTTGAACAGTTTTACCGTTGAGAAAACTGTATTCTCGTATGTTATTCTTGGTCATTCTTACAAAATATTGTTCATGCGGAGAAATAATATTTTGGTGTATCGTTATTTTTCTAATAATTAGTAAATTATTTTAAAAATAACTTAACATTCTACATAAATTATTTTAAATTAAGAATAATAAGGCACATAAATATTCGATATTTTCAGATATAATTCGAATAATTTATATTAATTTTATACTCAGATAATGCCTTATAAAATTTATCTCGTTCGAAATGTCAGCGAGATTAAGCAGCGTTTATCACGATGCACTAACACTGAGATTTCATTGCACAATACGGTTTTGTGTATCGTGTGCCTTTGCGCGAAACGTTGTGGAACGTAATATTATTTATGAGTTTTCTGTCCTTTTGTTCCACGCCGATTTGCGCGCTGACATTAAATATAGGATGCAACCACAAAACGGAACTAATTGTTGACTAACTTGATGTCCATTGTTCATTCTTCCTTTGATATCTTGGACTCTGTTTACGCTCGATTTTCTCTCTCTTTGTCTTCCTTTCTCTTTTATGCTCTCCATATTGTATTGTTATTTTGGCTTTCATGAAATTTCCTGGATCCGATCGATCGGCTGATTTGCCCTTCGAAACATTTCTTCCTGTGGTTTAATTTGATTTGATGATCTTTGATATTACAATCTTCGAAGAAAACCTTTTCTCATTACAAAAATTAAGTCCAGATCTATACAGATGGTCTAATGAATGTGTATAAGATATGATATAAATGAATTATTTTTTAAATATAAAATTTTCTTAATTAAATAATGGAATAAAAAAATTACATTTAATTTCTTTTATTATAATTCAATATAGCGTAACAAACGATGTAAAAAAACTCATCTTTTTATGTCAAATAATAGCAATAACACAACTACTTACAGCGTTTAATTGTAATGTCGATAGCAAATCATTTATGACAGAGAGAGCTTTCAAACAAATATGTTATTTCTCTTTTATTTCTATAATGTAGTTTCAGTTTGTTGGGAATATTATGACACAACTGTTTAAGGAATAATATAACGAGAGGAATATCCTCGAAGTTTTTAAAACGTTATTCACTGTATTTTAAAAATCGTCACGTGCATGTCATATGCATAACGTGCGCGATAACGGCGCTTAAAATCTCGTAGAATAGTTCGCGCGAGAGAAGAGAGAATTAAACGATCACGTACACGCGCGCGCTGCAATTTCCAAAGCAAATATTACGTAAATCGCGGCGACAGGCGTGGTGACAGGATTGATCGGAAGTACTCGTCTCTCGTCTCGTGGTGAATTTAATTCGCGATTGGTGGATCGCGTCCGCTGATAGAGAGAGAGAGAGAGAGAGATTCATCCGCGTCCACGGTTAATTAAGATTGAATTGCGCGTTGTAATTACGAAGTCCATTCAATCGAATAAATGCAACACATTCTCAAGATTTCGATGGTTATTTCTGGATTTTCCTTCTCTCTGCATCTTTTTTTCGAAACTGTATATCTCGGTGGTAATATAATTTCCGATTCAATTTTCCGATTTCACTAAATCTCCTCGAACGTATAATTCTGTTAATGATTTATGTAACAGTATTGATTGTGTTTATTTAATAATTTGGCCTGTTTAATAATATTCAATCGGGTCGAATTTCCCAAATATGCATTCGTAAATGGATTTGCATTCTCGAGATTATTATGACGTGACCTGAAAGCAGCAATTATATTTGTACTTATAACAGGAAACCTTCATCAAAACATCTTTCTGTTATCCAATACGGAGTACATTGTGTTGAGATACACTGAAGGCAGCACATCTGTGCATGTTATAATTACAAAAGAGATGCAGCGACATCCTATATGTACGCATACGTGTTCGCACATGCGGGGCTATATCGCGATTTTGTATACCCAAGCTATCGCATGTGTCACCGCTGATGGAATCTTAATTGCAAAATCCATATTAAACTATCGTATGACGGCCCATCTGCGGCGCCAAGCAGCTTTATTGAGTCGCGCTTGATGCATGTGTACATATCATGTTTGACGCATATGTGTGAAAGTATCGAACCGCAAGCGCAGGATCAATCGTGTCCATCGCAGGAGAAGACATATTGCGAAAGATAGGATGCTACAATAAAGAATGTCGATAATGTTAATATCTCTATGGAACGTTATATATTTCCGTAATTTTTGCCATGGTCTGCTGATCCAGATATTGTTATCTTATATTTTCATGTTTTTTTTTTTTTTTTGGAATAACGTTACATCGCTATTTTGTTTATTCCTGTTATAACGTAAGAGATATCAAACGTACATTTTCCCTATTATTAAATTCTCTTTCTTGATTAATCTCGTTCTGGGATATTATTATTTGTTTCATATCTAAATACGATAAAAATTTAACATTTATTAATTAAATATAATAAATCAGTTAATTAAAATCAATTGATTAAATAGAAACAAATAATTATTATTTATTAGCAATTTGTTTTAATTAAAGTAAATAATGAATTGATTAACGATATGTGCACAACATACACTATAAAAAAGTATAAAATTTTGCGAATAACAAAGTATATATTTTATAAATCTTTTATAAGATAAAATCATTTTATAAATATGATCTTTACATCTGTTTATGTAATTTTATTGATATACTTCGTTTTTATCGTGCTAAGACCATCATTATATCAATTGCTAAAAAGCATGTGATCCCCATTATGTTCCGATTCGTTTATACAGTGTGCACCAGTGGTTTTCAATGCGATAGCACAAGGTGCATTCCGTTCGATTGGCGATGCGATGGTCATCTTGACTGCTCCGATCACAGCGATGAGATCGGTTGCGGGAATTGTAATTCCACCACATCGTCTTCGGAGCCGGCGTCCTCCGCGTTTGGCCAAATAGTCTTAAGTAAGGGATCTTCGACTAAAAACACTATTTCCACGAAATCTTCGTTGCACTGCGGTGAAAGAAGATGCATGTCAGCCAGCCATATCTGCGATGGAATTATGGATTGTCCTTGGGGGCAGGATGAGCGATATTGTCGTAAGTAAATATATGAAAAAAGTAATAATGTATTGATAGCAATCTACTTAAAAATAATTTTATTAATTTTCAATAACACAATACTAATGAATAAATAATATTTTATTAAGGCAAGAGCATGATGTATTTGTTTTATTAATATTATTATTGGACTCTCTAACTTTTTAATTAAATTGCTGTTAATTAATTTTATTAATAATATTCTAATTGCGATAATATAGCCTATTTTTTGGAAAATTTTTAAAGAAAACAGCTGCATACATGTTTGCTTTTGTACGGATTTAATAAATATTTACAATTTTGGTATGACTAAAGTTTATTCATTTTATATTGTGTTAATTTATAAATAGAAAATGTAAAAAAACATATGTCGGAGGTTGCAGTCTTCTAATTTATCGAAGAAATATCAAAAAATTTAAAAGGAATTTTAGTTACGAGTCTGAATGTAGATAAGTGAAAAATATTACAATTATTAAAAGGCGCTGATTTAAAAGACAAGTCTCGACTTTTTAACAAAATTGTTACTGAATTTAACTTTATAGAAAAATTAATTTGTAGGTATTGCAATAATCCTAGTATAATATACTTAGTATATAAAAAATGGAAGTTTATCTCTAATTGGCAATATCGGAGCCATGTATAACAAATCCTCCTCTAATACGAAATGCTCGTATTTTTCATTTTCAATCTACTGCTAATGGCATTGACAGAACATTAAACGCAAAAATGCGTGTTACAATTTATAAAAATATTTAAATATTTATATCTTTATTATTTTTACGCATATTGATTTTTAATCAATAAAAAAATTTTTAGGAACTTTTCTTTGAAATTCTAAATATTAAAAAAAAGTGTAAAGTAACAAAAGTCGATTTTTTAAGCTCTAAATTTGTCTCCTGACATATCGATTTTTTCGTTTTCTTCTATATTCTGTGTGTGATTATTTAATTTATTTAAAATTGGACCTGTAATCTCTTTTTGTACTATATAATAAATTAATAAAATATCGCCGACAATTTGTAAAGAAAATTTTATTAGTTTGTCCCTTTACAGTTTTCTTGAGTGACAAAATGTTTTCGCTTATTCAACTGATACGCGTTATCTCAATATGTGTAATCAAGTAATTCACGAATAAATTAAATATCGCGCGCGATAATACAATACCTGAAGTAATTTAAAAATTCCTGAATAATTTCAAATAAAATGTAAATTAATTTTCGGTTCTAGTGAGCCTCTCTAAGCAGTTCTCAAATTTCAAGTTTTGTACTGCATCTTGATTTTTTAGTGAAATTAAGCCACAGGAACGGGGATGTCGGCGAGGGTCGTCTAGAGGTATATCATGCTGAAATGGGTAAATTTATGCCAGCATGTGTCTCGCACTGGGAACCGACAACGTCGCCGCAAGAGGTTTGCGCTATGCTGGGTTATAAGGGAACGTAAGTTATCTCTGTTAATATGTCAAATAACATAGAGCATAAATTATTTAATGATGTGGCGGCCCGCCACCAGAGGTCCGAAAAGGAAAAGTCTCAAAGGAAGAGACTCGCGCCAATTCTCGCATGTACTCGAGATACGTGAGATCTATTCATATAGCACCTCGCTCTAAGACACCTCCAGGCTGTTCGAAAACATCCCCTGCCGGCGCAAGTGAGGTAACTTAGGGATGTGCTGGTGGGGGTAATCGGGAACTTAGGGAACTATAGGTTTTCGAACGACTACCAAAATATCAAAGGTACAAAATCAAAATGGATAGTGCTGAGTTACTTCGAAAACGTTTAATTTCTGTAGCTATAAATACTAGCGACGAGTTCTTAAAGTCTAATTTAAATATAATGAATGATAGCGGGACAGACGAGGAAATAGATATTATTTTTCAAGCAAAATATCAGCATAGATTGCGTGGGCCACGAAAGAAGCTATTGCGTATCACAGATTATGTAGACAGAACCGTTCCAGGTCTAACAGCAAAGCAATTTCGTGAACATTTTCGCATGATTCCTGACACGTATGAGATTTTAGAAGCAAAATTAAGTTTGTTTAACTGTGATTGACTCTTAAAATGTGATGAAAAGAAAATTACTACATTTTAAAAAAATGAGAACGCTCTAAACATTAATTTATCAGTGGAAGCAATTTTTGATACTAGTGTCATTAAAAATAAAATCAGGAAATGAAAGGACACGTTACTTGTAATGCGTTACTTTGTTATAATAATGATTTGGCAATGATGTTGTGAATTTCTTATAATAGTAACGGTAACACCGTAATGTTGGAAAAGTCATTGATTGTTACTTGTAAGGGGTTAGAAAAGTCGTTTGTTAATTAAAAAAAGAAAGTGACACGTAAAGATCGTTAAAAGTAACTGTAAAAATAACGAAATTAAAGAACGAATAATTTTTTTCTGTAAATATATGTGTAATGGTAAAGAATTACTTTTAGAAAATATCTTTTTCAATCTTAGCATTTAGTTAATTATTATTAGTCATAAAAAATTGCTACGTTATTAAATATATTATAATAGTTATAAAAAGTAACAATAACAGTAACAGCGTTATATACTTACATCCATTCCCTGAAAATAATGAGCAAAGAAGAAAAAAAATCTGACAATTGAAGTATATCTACTATTGAAAATTATGAAAATAAATTTAATGACATAACCGAAGTGTACAGGTATCATAATATTAAGTATAGAGTTAGGTTAGGATACTTTGTAAGTATATAGATATAGAATATTTTTAAAGATTTGTAAAAATAAATGCATATCCACTTTATCCCAAAAAGCAAGCATCCATTTTGCGTAATTGTTATTTGATCTGTAACCTGATCTCTAATAAGTTGATGCCTCGATAAATTAATTTCAATATTGGACGACATCTTTTTTCATTTTCCCGCTTCACGTTTATTCGAGATATTGTCTTTTCCCTACCTTAGCGAGGTAGGGAGAAATAGTCACTCTCGAAGTGGTTTGGGTGTATATGTGTTTTCGAACGCAACAATCGAAAGTCCATCGAGAGTATCGAAGTATTTTCGAACGATCCTCGGGAGGATCGAGGCACTCAGGTAATGTTTTCGAACGCGGCCCAGGCGTCTAAAGGCAGGCTCCCACTACAATGCCTTACTGATAAGTCCAGTAGTGGGGGCCGGGACGAAACGCAGCAGTGGATGACAAAAATATTTTCGTATAGACAACACGGAGCCAAACACTGTTATTCTTTAACGGGAGAAATAGACATGTTCCCGAAAAATTAAAGATATTGTAATTCGATTGGCCGATATAAGTATTTAAAACGGATAAACCTGCTGCCCATTTATGGTATGTATCATTATTACAAAATCCAAAAATTGTTTATCAATGTCCATATATTTTAAATGTTTGTTTAGCAAATCATCATAAAATTTATAATTATAAATTTTATGATGATTTGCTAAACAAACATTTAAAATATATGGACATTGATAAACAATTTTTGGAGGTGTCTTGGAGCGAGGTGCTATATGAATAGATCTCACGTATCTCGAGTACATGCGAGAATTGACGCGAGTCTCTTCCTTTGAGTCTTTTCCTTTTTGGACCTCTGGTGGCGGGCCGCCACAATGATATAAACGTGCTACATTCGCAATCGCAATAAATCGCACATTTTTATGCGATGTATATGAAAAATTGTTAAAGTAACATTTGTGATTGCATTTTCAGAGTGTCGAACGGAACTAAGCTGATGAACAACTCATTATCAATCGTGTTAAGTTCTGAGTACCGTAACAAAAATTTGCTGAAACAATTTCAAGGATGTATCAAAGATCGAGAGCCTTATCCTATGGTCAAACTTACTTGCGTCGATTATGGTAAATTATTGGAAAACTGTATGAAGAAATCGTTGAATTAACATTTCTACAGCTTTCCGGGGCTTTCTTTACGATGTGTGATGATCGATTCTGTTGCAGCTTGCGGTCGCAGACGTTCTGTATACGGAAACGTGAGGGTGAAGCGAATAGTGGGTGGTGTGGAGTCAGCTCCTGGCGATTGGCCGTTTCTTGCAGCCCTTCTTGGCGGTCCAGAACAGATCTTCTACTGTGCCGGAGTCCTTATTGCTGATCAATGGGTGTTAACCGCATCTCATTGCGTTGGGAAGTAAGTAATGTGTGAAAAAAATACAAGACATTGCAGAAAATGTTACTTTATTATTGACGAATTTTTTATGCGTGTAAGGAAAATATTATTTAAAATAACTTTTTTATTCGTTATGTATTAATATTATTATGTATTAATAAGATATAATGGAAAATTTTAAATATGAATTAATTCTTTATATCTCTCTCGATGGTTTCAGTCATTCTGATGTGTCCGGTTGGACGATACAGCTTGGCATTACTAGAAGACTTTCTCATACTTATCTCGGTCAAAAACTAAAGGTGAAAAGAGTCATACCTCACCCGTATTATAACCTGGGTGTTGCTCACGATAATGATGTCGCTTTATTCCAAGTAAATATATTTATTATTTAAATTTTTATGTAAATATATATATATATATAATTTTACGTAAAAATATCATTAGCCAAGATCCAACTTTGATTAACTAAGCTCTTTTCAATTATTGTTGCGAAATATTTGAATTTTTGATTTAGGTATAACATATATATGGGCAGTGTTTAACAAATGACTTTTAAAGAGATTATGTTGAAAAATAAATCGAATTTTGGTTTAAAATATATTTTTAAAAAGTCTGTACTGTAAAAATCACGATTTTTATTTCAATTTGGATACTATTTCAAATTTAGTATTTTTTCATACAATATCCCGTATTAATTGCAGCTTGAGAAGCGGGTTCAATACCACGAACATCTGAGACCGGTGTGCTTACCGACTGCTGACACTAATCTTACACCCGATACAAAATGTACTGTTATTGGATGGGGCAAGAAAAACGATACCGATTGTAAGTACCATTTATATATATAAAAAAAGTTACTTTCAAAATATTATATATATGTATACCTATATATTTACTTGTAACATTAATTTATAATATACGCAAATCAGTACTTAGCAATTTAATATAATATAATATAATAATTATTAAGATATGAACTTTGAAAGAACATGTAAGCTTTTCTTATCTTCTACAAATGTTAAATTGTTATAAATAATGAACTTGATTCAGAAAGAAGATTTGTAAATTAAGTTCAATTATTACCTTATTGATTAATTTCAGCCTCTGAGTATGAACCAGCCGTAAACGAGGTTGTAGTTCCTATTCTGCCTCGACATCTTTGCAATTCATGGTTAGCGCATAAAGAATTGAATGTCACCGATGGAATGATCTGCGCTGGCTATGCGGATGGAGGAAAAGATGCATGCCAAGTAAATTATCTGAAATCTAAACAATTAAAATTTGTACATTCTTCGTAGATTATAAAAATATTACGTATGTTACAAATCAAGAATTAATTTTTAATATAATTTTATAAAACTAGAGTATATGTTATTATTCATACTGCATTATATTAATTTTTGAATCATCTTAAATATCGTATCGATAAAATATCATTAAAATATCTAATTTGTGTATTTGTATATGTGTAAGAAATTAGTTCTTCATACATACAATTAGTTTATACAATATGTTGATCTCAAAACATTTATATCTAAAAAATATGTTATTTCTATTTGCTAGTATAATTTTCGCAAATAAATATGACAATAATTATGAATTATTTTTTTTTTCAAGGGCGATTCTGGAGGACCTCTGTTATGTCAAGATAAGGAAGATAAGGATAAATGGTTCGTTGGCGGAATTGTTAGTTGGGGCATAAAATGCGCCCATCCAAAACTGCCCGGAGTCTACGCTTACGTACCCAAATATGTAACGTGGATCCAAAAAGAAATGTCTAAGTACTCCGATTATAACAGTAGAAGTAATGGAAAAATGTAAGACATCGAGTTGGATAAAATATTTGACGTCAGCAACATAGAAACAAATCAAGCGGAAATGAAAGAAAAATGTAAGACAAAGTAAACGCGGGCTTTCGCGTTTTCATTTAATGACATATTGGAAGAAAAAGATTGGAACTGAAATTATATGGGTTCCCGATCTGCTAATTTGCGCTCAACGATTTCCGTACGCTCAATCAAAGGATAGTATTTTGTATACACCTCGTGCAGCTTTGAATGAAGAAAAGAGAGCTAACTATTAACAGATCGTTAATCACATTCTTTGGGATTAGTAAGCACAGATAAAAAGTATAAACTGATAAAAATCACTGATAATCATGAATATTCGCTGAGCTAAGGGATGCTGGATGATGAATATCAACATAACAGAATTTTTTCTCGAGTTATAAGAGTAATTCAATTTCAAATCTACCAATTACAACAGGTAACAATAGCAAGTAAACTATTTTTTCACATTGTGGACAGATAATTGTAGAAAAACCGAATTTTATCATCAATATGTTTGAATACATATATTTGCTACCACAATTCTCAGTCATAGTTCGTCCAGTTAATACGAAATTTCATCATTTTGCGATTTTTCGTAAGAAGATTTTATGATAAGCCACTCGAACAAGGGAAACGTAAGATAATCGGAAACATATAGGATACATAACTTTATAAATGAAACTATTATATGGATATTGAGGCTATTTACGTATCTACATATATATAAGTTCAAGTAATAAGCCATTTTTTAGGAAACTACTAGGTAAAAGAAAGGATCAAAAATGCCGATGTATGTACTTTTGGTACCTACTGAAATAATAAAAAAACTTGAGGATTTATGCATAAAATAAAAATCGACGCATGTGATGCGACAAAAAATATTTTGTATCGCTGCCGACTTTAAGACAGCTGTGTATGAGCCACTAAGTGGTAACTTTAATCTATATAGGGTGTGCGTTTAACGGCATTCAATGATATGAGTCGTTTGAGTGGTATAATCAGTGTGAGTATTGTACAATCTTTTAAAAAACATGACTTTTATTATTATATATCTGCTTTATAAATCTTAATTTAAAACCTTTTTTTTTTTAATTATAGAAATGCAATAATTTTCGGTGGAATTAAAAAAATATATAAAGTAATTATATATCTTATTACATATTTTTCACAAAAAATTCTTTTTTATTTTTTAAAATGCAAATAATTTGATTCAAACTACTATTCCACTTCAAACGACTTATAGATTTGTATGGCAATCATAGGAAATCTGTGATTTACGAACAATCCTCAAACAAATAGAGGAGGATTATATTCTTTTGAAATAGCTTTTTTGTTAATATATCGCACATTTATATTTGAAAAGAGAAGCTAAAGCTTTTCAATGGTTTGTGATATACACAGATATCTGCAGATAATATCAGAAGTTATACAATTTAGTATGTACTATTAAGATGAAGAAAATGTATATCCTAACGAAAACATACACATTATATGTATACATATAATCGATAAACTGTATTTTTCTAAAGAAACGAGTTAAGCGCACACCCCTTACGGGTAAAATGTCGTACACGTACTGCATGAAATGCATTACTGTACCATCGCGCTAATATTTTAAATAATACGACAAGACAATATATCCTATAAGAAACAATGAAAATGTCTATGTGCTTATCCATGTAAATGCATATTGCGATGTAGTCAGTTATCTACTACAATAACAACGTTCGTTTTAAGAGCGCGTGCAAAGCACCTAAAACTATATAACCGCACGTATAAAAATATAACAGGGACATCATTGCATACTGTGCATTTTCATTAGGATCATAGCATATAAAAAACTTAAACATTAAAACGTAAGCAGTAAACAAATTGGCCAGAGACTGCAAGATCATAATGTAAGCAGTAGCCAATCCAACATATTGATTTTCTTACTGTTTACGTGTTACTGCTTAAGTTTTTAGTGTGCCATGGCCCTTGGACGTGATAAATTCTGAAATCATGCGATTCAACAACGTGATTCATATTTACGCATGTTTATGTCCGAAACAGATACAGTATTACGGGAATGCTGATGTACATACGAATTGAAAATGGAAGAACTGCCATGACGAATAGTAGCATGTATTTTCATCGTATATCTCACTGCAAACGTTACTCGATGAGAAATAGCGTCGCAGTCTAAACTCAATTATTGGCGTAATTTCGTCTGTCAAGTTCGTCGTTTTACAACAATTATTTCACAGAAAAGTATGGTATGCAAGAAGTCTCGATGATAGGCTGAGCTAACGAAAAATTAACGATTTAAATAAGAGAAAGTTTAAGTATATCTTATCGTTATTGCTACTATTACTTGGGTATCACGTATAGATTTTCATATTTGTTACGAATATTTGGGATATTTTTAATTCATTGTTATGGTAGAAACCTTTTCTACCTACGATAAGAATGTATCTAGAATTTTCGACATATTCGCGTAAAAGTTTATTATGAAATGTTTGAGTAAAATAAACAAGATATACGTTAAACTTATTTTAGTATTACGATAGTGCATACATCTACCTATTTTAAATTGATTACTATTGTCATTTTTTGTGAAAAGGATACAATTAGGAGTAAAAAGAAGCTTAACATTGTATACTCTTGCTCAGCCTGCCGTATTCTAACTGAAATAATCATACGTGCATTAGGTAATAAGCAAATTGTATGTAAGTTGTTATACGTATATAATATGGTATAAAATAATATATAATATGTTACAATATAAAGTACCTAAGCATAGAGGCTTGTAGATTTAGAATGTCGTAGCGCGATATATAGACGTAAAAAACATGTTGACTGAATTCTAGGGACAATACTCTGCACCAGCACTTTTTTGATCTGCACTATGAGAAAATCGTTTTTCAATGAGTATATTTTGTATAAGGTACATTGTTTAGGAGCCTTACTAATTGACTTATACCTTTCCTAAGCAGTAAGACGAACAGTATTGTTGGTCACGATGACAATTGGTATTTACAATAGCTCGATTTATTTGCGAGCCGTTTTTATTTACTCGCTTACTATTTGGAATGCGATTCCTACTCTATTTCTTCTTCATCAAACTTTCTTCTCGTCATTTAAAAATAAAAAGACACAATTTTCTGTCGCATTTTAATAAAACAGTGACTAATATTGTTTGTAATGGATATAAAACAATGATATTTGAAAATAATTGTTTTGCAGAAGATAAGAATGTCTTTCGACATATAAAAACATTCAATGATAGTAAATTCAATTTTCCAGATTTATTATTTAAAGATGAACCTACTCATTTATTGTTATATTTAAGACATCTGAAAATAACTCTTTCTAAGACAGGAAAACTTTCAGTTCAACAAACAATAAAAAATAACTTGGACAATAATGGTCTTCCTTAGTATCCAGACAACAGTTTAGTTGTAAAAATGGATTATATAATATATTTAAATAACCGACAATACTGTGTGAGCAGACAATAAATAGAGTTAGGAAATGTTCCATGATGGACAATAAATTATTTATTAAGAATTACAGTAAATTTAGGATATACGAAAGTGATTAGTTAATAATTATAAGATATAATTAAAATAAGATATAATTATTCTATTAAATAATCTACTAAAATTCTCTCATATAATATTAGTGTATAGTAATGTACTTCAATCAAGAGCTCTATTTATTATTTCATATAGTTTGAAGAGCATATAACATTTTTTAAACATTCCATTTATATTATATCATCTATAAAATAATTTATGGTATACATGTATGTAAAATATATGTATATGAATATATTGCTTTCATACATTTTGAGAAGAGTTATAAAAATTAGACAATCAGATATAATGGTACATTATTTTTATATAATCGTCTGTTGTATTTGATTAAGTAGATTAATGAATATTTCTGAGACTTCCATACAGTACTTTCTATACAGAAGCTATGTGTTTTGCGGGTTATCTCCATTTAGATCTATTATTAGAATGCTAACATTTATAAAAATTAGTTCTAATAATGGACCTAATGGAGATAATTGGCAAAACTATTGCTTTTATGTATAGTTGATAAGCCTTTTATAATTTTCTTTGTTGTATTACCGCGCTAAGTTAAATGACAGTAACTGCCAATTAAAACTTTTCCTATTTACTATATTTCAAATTGGTAATTATTATTTTTATTTTACATCTTATTTTGCTTTTTAGAGATTTTGATTCTATAAATAAAATTATATATACAATATATATTGTTGTTAAAATTGTGTATAGAAAATGTTATTTTATTTTATCATTATATTGGAAGCAATTATATTTTTTGAATGTCATGTTACGTTATTAGCAATTTATAGAAGCATAAGTGTTTCTGAGACCGCACAGATGCGTAAACAGAATATTGTGATGAAATGTAAAGTCAATGGTTTACATAGATGTATACATATTATATATGTACGTATATATATATGTACATACATACACACGTACACACATACATACATATATACATACATACATACATATACGGTTATTATCTACATACATATGTATGTAGATAATACAAAGTAAAAGTATAGTCAATACTAAACGTAATATTGAAGGAAAAGCTAGTATAAGATTTTATAGTTATACGTTATAATATATTATATTTACAAGAGAATTAAATTCAATGTATGTAAACTTAATTAGGAATTTAATATAAAAATTTATTTTATTATTTTATTTTAGTGCCAAATTAGCTGTAGCAATATACATTTATTTAAAAAATATTTAATTTGTTTTTTAAATGACAATTTAGAATTTATATTTTTATAGTGATGTAGTTAAAAAGATTTTGTTATTCCTTTATTAAACAATATAACATTTTGTTTAGAATTGATATTTAAATCCAAACTATCTATACCAAATAATGCGCAAATATTTATATGAATATATACAGAATAATTGATTTATTCTATCATAATTTAGTGTTATTATACAAGTATATTTAAATAGAATTCGGACAAAAGGTCTGAAAAATTTTATGTGATAGGATTGTTCAAAATAGAAACGTTGGAGTTTCAAGTTCAGATAATTCGTATAATTCGAATTAATAATCGAATTGTTTGATAGTTTTTAACGTTTAAAGATTCGAAAATTCAAATGTCAAGTAAAATTTTATTCCTTTCAATTTCTCAATTTCTTGTTATGTTTAATATGGTTTAGGTACTTACAATATTAGATAAAATATAAAAAAGAATGAAAGAGAAGAAGGAAAAAAAACTGTTTATATATTTATTTTTGCATGTTTATGTATACATAAATAATATTAGCAAAGAAATGTTTAACAAGAGTAATCACAAAAATGATTTCTATTGAAAATGCGTTAAGAACATTAAGTGTAACTAATTTGTAGATTTATAAATTGTTTTAGAGATGGATTTTGAGAATACAGAAGTTAAATATTCGTGATTAATTTAAAACCAGTTATAATAACATTATTTATGTATATAGTATAAGATTTGTCAATCCTTCATAGACCATTTTCGAGAAAAGTACATCACGTAATGAAAGTAAATTTCACGTAATATGCTATAATTACAATTAGTAAACTTTTCTGCAATATTATACTTTCGCGCTATTCTTATTTGTTGAAAAAATGCATGTAGTATCATAAAGAAATCTTTCACGCTTTTGTCATATGCTCGAGAAAGATGATTCTAAATCTTCGGAAATATCTGTTTGTATTAAAGACGTAAAGAAATGCCGCGCACAAAATACCAAGTATTTCTCATTCTTGCGCGCGAAGAAGTATTCTTTTTAAAAGATACTATAAAAATGCATAACTACTCCTGTGAAGTCAATGTTGGATATAATAAGATAGTATAAGAGATATACGTATCGTATATACGAATCGTCGCAAGATGTTGCACAAAAATTAGCATAATTACAAAGCGTACTTGCGCTTATTTGTATGTAAGTGCGTTTGCATTTACATTTAAGTTTGATTATTTTTAATGGGGCAAATCGAAACAAAACGAATGCACCTTATTAATAAGAGAACTATGTTTTTTCAATGTCTAGTGATACGTATGACAAGCATACGTAAATTAGTAAGTCAAGTCAAATGAATGAATTCAGATGTAAAGCTCGTTGTCTCTCTTTCGAGCATCTTTGTTTCCGATACACTCAATTTTCATTTGCTCTAGATAATTGTTTCAGATAAAGAAGAACGTCAAGAGTCGACATACATACATGTGCACAAGTGTTATATGTATAGCATTAGATATAAGTCTATCAGTTACTATAAATTGTAAATTTGATATTGGTACCGAAAATATTTCTCGTATTTTACGTGAAAATGTGAAAGTAACACGTTTGGAATATGAAATCAAACTTTTTGCGTTCTTTAATTTAATGAATAATTACTATCATTCTCTCTCTCACACACATACACACAGAAAACAATAAAAATTTAGCTATAACTATTACAAGAGATAAATATGTCAGTGCAAAAATACAATAAATTATACTGAGCTTGAAGATTGATATATTATTATATAAAAAGATATTAGTATTACTGCATCGATCATAATTAGGTATTAGTCAAAAATTTTTATTAAAAATACTCTTTTTTACATTTTTTATCACATAGAAAATCTCACGATATTGCACAATCGATTCCTTATAAAATTCTTAAATTATTATATGTAAAATATCAGGGCAATAAAAATGATAAATTGTTGTTAAAAATATTATGTTTTTATGATAATATGAGAGAATATAAAAACAAATTAAAAAACTTGATGTTCCTAGTGCTAGGTAATAAAAATATGATTGCAAAAATTTTTATTTAGTTTAATCTCGAATATTTTAAAATTTTGATTAATACTATTTTAATTCAGAGATCAACATTCGAAAACAACAAAATTATTTTATCATAACTGTTTTGTTTCTACATGTATCTTTACTATTATTGACGAAATATGCAATGTTGTTTACAAAAGTAAGCGATTAAAATAAATAATCGCTAAATATAATTTAAATTATACTTGATAATTAATTATTATACATGTATCATTCGTGTAATGTATAATTGTTAAATCGCTAAATGTATATTACAAAGTGGTTTTAAAGTGCTATTGATATAGCAAATTATAGTTTTTAAGTACGTATTAGCATATAACAATAATATAATTAACTTTATATAAATACGTTTATATTATTTTTTGACTCACGTTTTATCCAATCGAAAGCTACTATCACATGTATACACGACATGACGTGTAAAATTGAGACTATACGTTTTTAAATTTTTTGTGAAATACATGAATAGAGAAGGAATGTGAAAGAGAAGCAGTATGTAGATATTTTTTCGTAAACTCAGATATATTTTAACTTCAGCTTGCTTTTAGCATAAACGTTTCAAGGAAGACAAATACAACTGTAACGCGGAAATCTTGAATGTAATCGCTTATTTGTGCTCGGTACAAATCCTAATCGTACAATCAGTGATCGACGATATTGTATACATACAATTACACGCGTGACAGTTGCGCTCACGTGCACATACAGTTGCACGCAACATACACGTACATTATATATGTAAGGAACGTGCTGATACTTACAAGATTAACAGTAAATTAAAAAAATATTTGCACACTCCGTCATTATTTTGGATAATTTTAAAGAGAGAAAGAATTAAGAAACATTATCTTTTCTTATTTTGTCTAAGATAAAATATATTCATAAATATACTTTATAATTTTTAATGCTCATAATGGTATTGTTGTATTTAAAAAAGACGAATGTGCAATTTGTTTTTGTTCACTTTTAATCAACTGTTATGCGCAACTAGTACTCTATATAGCGAATGTTGCGTATAGCGTAAAATGAATACGCTCGTATTTGTATGTTGAATATATACCTGACATTGACTATAAATGTAGATACGTTTACACATCGTGTATTGCTGTGATTAATACATAGACCTAGGCGATGTTATACGTTAGACTATAATTAATGTGAAATGAGATAAAGACAGTCAAAGCTGTCGACTGTTAGATGTGCATATGTAATTGCATTTTTATTTGGAAAGTACATCCATAGTCGCCCGTTTGCAATTTTACATTTCTATCACATGAGCATTTCGGGCGCGAAAAATCTAAAAACATTTAGAATTCTCTACTTCCGCAATACAATATTATCATTGATGTCCACCGATTATGCAATAATGACTAATGTTCAGCACACAAATTTATTTATTGATCTTAAACTTTGAATGCCACATTGCTGTGTAGCCGCATTCTGAAACAAAATTTATTTTGTCCCTCGGCAGAAATTTATCTTTAAAAGCAAACATAGTTGTTGCAATTCATTGTCATTGCTCATTGATGTTTCACTGCGCGTGATTAACTTAACGCTAAAATGTACTGTAAGAAGGAACAATATTATCTTTGAAGTCACCTTTGATTTATCAATTATTCAAACATAATATTATTTAAATGTTACTGAAGAAATAGTTATTCGAGACATTATAATGAGAATATGTAGAAATTATTACGACTTCATTGTAAGAAATTTACATAGCACGAGAGAGAATATTATTATATTAATGAATATTATTATATTAGATGAGGTCTCCGTTCTAATAGTAAAATAGAATCTTTTAAAGCCAGAAATACATAGAAAAATATAAGGCAGTAAGATGTAAGCAATAAGCGAATCGACCGAAATCACAGCCGAAAATATAAAGCAATAATTTTGGTTCTCTACTGTAATTGATCGAATCGCTCTTACTGCTTACGTCTTATTGTTTTGTATACGATATGGGCTTAAGTACTATTATTTCCAAAAATACAAATACGAATTTACATTGTAATAATTAAGGCTCATTTTATATAAACAAATTCGTTATGCGTTATGTTGTGTTTAATATTAATCTCTCATGAACTAAAGCCTACGTAACTTACAACGCATTAATAAAATTACAACAATTAAACATTATGTTACGATTTTCTTTGTACATTAATATATATAGCTTATTTACTATTATGTACAGATCAACTTCAGTACTTAACGTAATGCGTTACGGATGTTCTTGTGTAGAGAACCTAAATTGCATCATCCTCGTAAAAATAGCGATTTCTTTTTTCTTTTAAATGTAACGCTAGATGATCAAATATCAAGGTGACTTCGAGATAATAGTAGAATCAACGCTTGCACTGCCTTTCCTATTCATTAGTGTAATATCAAATGTGACGATCTCTTTAGCGTGGACACTATGAAATATATTACTGCGTACACGTGCATATTGCTGTTAACTATCATGAATCTTAAAGAAGTAGACTAAAAAGAAGGTATGTCGTTAATTGAACTCACTCTTGCTGGTCGAGAGTTGTAGTCTAGTAAGATATTTGAAAAGACATGTACGAGTTATTTAGACATTCTCGAGAAAATATCATAATTATTTTAAAGAGAACTTACAGGCTCGTGCTTGCAGCAGCGCGTGAACGAATTGATGATTTAGAAATTAATCGAACCTTGCGTATGGTTTAATTTTTAATATACAAAGTATTAATTTCTGATATCTTTTATTAATTCTTTTCAATAGGAGAAAAAACTTGATTTTATTTTTCTTTCATATTGTATTTTTACAAAATATTAATACAAAAAAATTAATTCTGTGCATATCTTCGTAGATATAACCAAAATTATAAGATATCAATAAGTGCAATTGAAATATTATATCTGCTACTATCTGTTTATACAATTTTAATGCTTATCAAATATAAACTCAGAAAGAAAAAAGCACTAGGAGTTAAGCGCAGATAACTTTACGCAAACGCTGATATCTATATATCAAGCAAAATTTATTTATTTTAATAATTGTGCTTACATGTGATTAATATCAGATTTTATTTCTTTATAGTTGTAGGGGAGCTCACTGTGATTAAACATCACTTGATTCTTTTCATTATTTTTTATTTATAATTTATTTATGTAATTTGCATTGTCTCTGAAGAAGGCTAAAAAATGAGCCAAAACATATAAACACAATTATTATAATAAATAAGTTTTGCTTGATATATATTAGAGTTTGCATAAAGTTATCTGCGCTTAATTCCTAGTGTCCTTTCCTTTCCAAGTTTATATTTGAATTGTACAAGAGTTTTTGTTATTTAAAAATTATTATACGTTTTAATGCTTATAATAGCTGAAAAGCTTATATCATACTACGCATTGGAGGTTGAAAATTGCAAATTAAATGTTAGAATTCGATCAATCAGATAATTTTAATTTTAATCCACTTTATACTGACTAGTTGAAAAATTTGATTTTTAATTAGTAATTTTCAATTCGCGTAATTTGATATAAGCTTAATACTATCATAATAATTATATGGCAATAATTTTGTTTTAAATTATTACAAAATTATGTATATTCAAAATAAAAATTTTTTACTTGTTTTAATAAAAGAAACAATTAAGAACATTTATTATAATGATATTAATCTCTACAATTGCGTGACTGTATATGCCTGTTCGTTCACATATTTTTGCAGATTGGCTATAAACAATTATTATCGAGATCAAGAGAATATAAAAAAAAGTACAAAATAATAATTATAAGCAATAATGTGAATACACACATATATATATATTTATAATATATATATATAAACATATCCGAATATATTTGCAAATAAAAATTATAAAAATTTTCATTGCATGAATCAAAAAGACTTACACAATATATACCATATATATATATATATACATGTATATATGTATATTTACGTGTATGTTTTATATTCATGTACATATATATATATATCTCGATACATTGATTACAATAATTATTATCTTTATATTTTTTCGAGTGCAATCTGCAAAAATAAAGAGCATCATATTATGCGAGAATCATTGTGAGTTCATAAACGCAAGACAGATCGGTACAAAGATATTGTATTAAAAAGTAAAAATAATACATAATACATACATATATGTACACACATATATTAGTACTGTGTTGTAAGATGATATTATGTACGCAGCCAGAAAATATAGGATGAATATTGATATATAATATATATTTATGGAAAATTCGTGTTGACAAATAAATTATGTATGAACAGTACATATGTTTCTTCTTATTTAAAATTTTGCTTCACAAATTATTTAACAAAGCATAGTGTAGTCTATAACTTATGAAACTGATTTTATTACAGTAATATCAGTAGTATCAATTATTGCCCGAACAATAAACCTAAAATTTTTATTTAATTACATATATGTGTTAAATATATTTTCTGTGTTTGTTTCACTGTATATAGTTAATTGATCTCGAGTAAATTATTGTTTTGTATTTGTGCTATATATATTTTTTCAGTACGTTATGAATTTACAAGAAAAGCAAAAATTTTGTTTGATTCCTATTTATTATCTTTGAAACAGATATTCAAAATGACGCAAAAGACTTATAGAAAAGAAACATTATTTTTAGCAAATATTTTTTGATAGTATGGTAGACATGATCCTATACGTTCTATTTAAGTTTATGACTTTTTTTAATTTTTTGATGAGTTCAGAAATGATAATTGATAGTTAAATTTAAAAGAGATATTTTTGAACATTTTTAAAAAAAATATGAAACATTTGTAAAAATTTTAATAAAAAATCGTATTTAGAATAAAACAAAAAACCTTACGATCAATATGCATTTGAGCATGCTTTGGATAGTCATTGGTTTTATTTTACAAAGAATTTTTTCTCTGTGGTTATAAATATAACATTACAACAAAAATATAAATTAAATAAAGTGTTGTAAAGTATAAATACAAAACTATATACAATAAATAAATATATATATATATATATATATATATATATATATATATATATATATATATATATATATATATATATATATATATATATATATATATATATATATATATATATATATATATATATATATATATATATATATATATATATATATATATATATATATATATATATATATATATATATATATATATATATATATATATATATATATATATATATATATATATATATATATATATATATATATATATATATATATATATATATATATATATATATATATATATATATATATATATATATATATATATATATATATATATATATATATATATATATATATATATATATATATATATATATATATATATATATATATATATATATATATATATATATATATATATATATATATATATATATATATATATATATATATATATATATATATATATATATATATATATATATATATATATATATATATATATATATATATATATATATATATATATATATATATATATATATATATATATATATATATATATATATATATATATATATATATATATATATATATATATATATATATATATATATATATATATATATATATATATATATATATATATATATATATATATATATATATATATATATATATATATATATATATATATATATATATATATATATATATATATATATATATATATATATATATATATATATATATATATATATATATATATATATATATATATATATATATATATATATATATATATATATATATATATATATATATATATATATATATATATATATATATATATATATATATATATATATATATATATATATATATATATATATATATATATATATATATATATATATATATATATATATATATATATATATATATATATATATATATATATATATATATATATATATATATATATATATATATATATATATATATATATATATATATATATATATATATATATATATATATATATATATATATATATATATATATATATATATATATATATATATATATATATATATATATATATATATATATATATATATATATATATATATATATATATATATATATATATATATATATATATATATATATATATATATACCATTACAAATGGTGACACAAATGTGACGTAGCATATCTTTATTGGCAATTAAATCTTTATAAATTAAAAAATCTTTAAGTATACAAAGTTTTCTATAAAACCTTCAAGTGTCACTATAGATAAAAATCTATACAATTTAAATAGATCGCAGTACTATGGGAGCCATGCAGCTATATCTCAATAACAATGAATTTGAGGACATGTTCTCTATTATAAATTAAATACATATGCATTACTTACAAAAGAACAGAAAATATTTTAGAGTTAAAAAAATTTTTAAATATATGTACATATATAAAATTCTAAATTTTAGTGTTTAAAATAATAAAGTTAGTAATTATAATAAACAGCAAAATGTGTTTGATAATTTCTGTAAATAAAACAATGCTTACGATGCAAATATTTGTATATTGTTTTATTTTTTAACGTGTATATATATATTCCAGAGAAACAAATGAATATAATACAATCTTGGTAGTCTAAAGGCTTAAAACATTCACACGGAATGCCAGAGATCCGGGTTTGACTGGTTCGACTTTTCGCAATATAAATTAATTATTTATAGATTTTTAATATGTCATTCATAGATTATAATATTTTCAACGTTATTAACATCCAAAATACTATGAGCATCAAAAATTGTTAAATTGTTAGTTAATTTAATTCGTGATAGTATTGTAGTAGTTTATTAGAGTTTGTGTTGTAAGTCTGAAAAAAATTTCGGTGCGTCTTTAAGAATCTATAATACATACGTATATAGTATACATAAATTCACACGAAATTATAAATTAGAAGCATTCAAAATCTAGTTTGACCATTACGGCATGTTCTCATCGGTACATAGAATTAAAATTTATATTTTTTAAGTGTAAAATAGTATTATATATATATATATGGACTACACACACAAATAACTATATATATATACACATACATATATATACATATATATACTTTTTTAGCTATTTCTTTAGCCATTTTCCTCAGCGCTTTTGATTTAGCTATCTTCATTGCCACTTTAGCCGCTTGGAGCTTAATATGAAAAGTTTATCCATTAATACTAATCTATTATCAAGAATAATTTTTTAAATGTAAAATATTATTTAATAAATATATTGTTGGACAACTTACTGCAATTCTGCGCGCTATCGCACCCTATAAAAAAAGAAATAATTCCGTTTATATAACAAATAAAAAAATATACGCTAAATGTTTCTCTGATTAATATTTAAAAAATGTATCTTATATAAAGGAAACTTATAAAAATAAAATTTTAAAAAAAATACGAAAGAAAGAAAAGGATAAAATTTTTCATATTTTGCTAAATTAAAAAAAATTCTAACTATTATACAATATAACAGAATTTAATTATAAAAATTGCTTACGATAGGGCCAAATGAATCGGCTTCACCGATTGCGTCGGCTTCACCGATTGCGTCGGCTTCACCGATTGCGTCGGCTTCAGAAAGAGCTATTGATTTTGCTACGGAATCATCGATGATCATCATAACAAAGATTATGACAAGAACTAACAATAGATATGTTAGCCGCATTTTTTAATATTTATTAAATTTCAAGATACGTTCACCTGTGCGTATATTTCTGATTTCTCGGCGACGTGTAGAGCTTATATAGCACAAGAAATGTGATCTAAATATTATTTTCGTGTTTAATACGGAAGTACTTATATTTTACATTGCTATTTATAAATGTTTAATATATATATATATATTATATGCATAATCATAACATTTTTATCTTACGTGACAAAAATATGAAATATTAAAATATAAAATTACAGATATAAAATTATTAAACTGTAGAGTATGATGTACTGTGTATATAAATAGATACATTATATCAGAGAATGGATGTAACTAATTATTTGTAACAAAGTTACAACAACAAATTACTTTTCGGATAACTTTACTAATAACTGTGTTACTTTTCTTTTTTGATAACTCGGTTTTTTTTATAACAGTGGTAACGTAGTTATATTTTTTTGGTAACGATAACGAATTTTATATTTATTTTTATCGTTACGTAACACACGCGATAGCATACAGTTCAATGGGAATTATTAGATAGATGTCTCAGTTTGTTGCATATTTTACATATTTCAAAATTATAAATATAAAGGTCAACATTATTACTTTTAGAAGATAAAATCGTGTCATTTAAGTCAGTATGACTGTGTTTCGAGTAGATAAATGTTTTGAGCTTGCTTCTTCAACGACTTAATATTACGTGTATATTTTTGTACACCTGATGGATAGTGTTATTTCGTCGCATACAATTTTAATGTGATTGAAAATTTCGGTGATTGAAAATTTAGTGAGAGATGAGACATTATAGATTTAATTGTCAAATTTAACTCAATTTGAACCGTTTTTTAATTTAATTTAACCGAATTCAATTCAATTTAATTTAATTTGGATTGAAACCAATTAAATCCAAAAAAAGTTTTCCCTATTTAAAATTCAGAGAGATAAAATTTCAATCTATTTTAATCCATGTTGTTTACTGGGAACATATTTGGAAAATTATTGTTTTATCTTCTTCTAACATTTTTTATTTGTTGTACATTCAACATGAGAATCTTTAAAAAGTAGTAGATCTACATAATCTAATGTATACATTTAAATTATGTATAATTCTAGTAGCACAATTTATTATACAATATTAGTCCTTGATTGGTTCAATATAGCTTCAACGTTTAAACAAGTATATCGTTAATAAATTGCTAATAGGAGATTCGCACACATTCTCTTCATTATTAAAAAAAAAATATATAACATAAAACAGTATAAATATGAAGAGGACAAAGAGCCAAGTAATTTAAATAATAACTTTAATTCAAATAATCATGATATGAACATGACAAAAACAAACGTTTTGACTTCGGGTTCATTTTCAATATAAGTACTAAGATAACGCTTGTTATTTTTTCAAAATGACAAAAATAAGATATTGAATTTCGGTATTATAAGCAAGCAATCGATGACAGTTGACAAACTTTATTATAATAATTTCACAATTTAAAATTTAAAGCGAAACGTTTCGACTCTTACTGTAGTCTTCTTCAGTCTCAATAATATATACAACCATTAATATAAGTAAATATAACAATTTAAAACAGTAATTATAAAATACAAAGTCAATTAGTCAAATGTTCTCTCTTAGTCAAATTGTAAATTGAAGGAAAAAAAACCATTTCATAAAGCTGTATCCACATCATGATTCTATGGAACTATTAATCAAATATTAGGCAATTAAAATTGAAGGTAAAACACTTCAACTCTCATCCCTCCTTCCCCCTGTGCAAGGGCACACGACTTCCATGGTAAATATCTAGAAAAAGGGAAGCATTTACTTTGTTTGTAAAGTACTGAATGTTGCGAAGTGTATGCGTGGATGCAGAGGGTTCCCCAGAAGGGTGATACCTTTGCAATTCATGGTTAGCGCATAAAGAATTGAATGACACCAATAGAATCATCTGCGCTGGCTATGCGGATGGAGGAAAAGATACATGCCAAGTAAATTATCTAAAATCTAAACAATTAAAATTTGTACATTCTCCTTAGATTATAAAAATATTACGTATGTTACACAAATTAAGAATTTTATTTTTTTAATATAATTTTATAAAACTAGAGTATATTTTATTATTCAAACTGCATTATATTAATTTTTGAATCACCTTAAATATCGCATCGGTAAAATATCATTAAAATATCTAATTGTGTATTTGTATATGTGTAAGAAATTAGTTTTTACAATAAGTTGATCTCAAAACTTTTATATCTGAAAAATATGTCACGTTATTTCTATATTTGCTAGTATAATTTTCGCAAATAAATATGACAATAATTATGAATTATTAATTTTTTTTAAGGGCGATTCTGGAGGACCTTTGTTATGTCAAGATAAAGAAGATAAGGATAAATGGTTCGTTGTCGGAATTGTCAGTTGGGGCATAAAATGCGCCCATCCAAACGGGGTTAATAGTAACATCTACGAAATATAATAAAATCTAAAATTATATATAGTTAAAAGAAAAATATCTTTTACATCTGTATAATATTTTAAGTCTAAGAAATCATAGTTTAAAACTAACTATTCATAATTTATTAATTTC
>NW_017275921.1:526996-536644 GCF_001594065.2 Cyphomyrmex costatus
AGTCTAAAGGCTTAAAACATTCACACGGAATGCCAGAGATCCGGGTTTGACTGGTTCGACTTTTCGCAATATAAATTAATTATTTATAGATTTTTAATATGTCATTCATAGATTATAATATTTTCAACGTTATTAACATCCAAAATACTATGAGCATCAAAAATTGTTAAATTGTTAGTTAATTTAATTCGTGATAGTATTGTAGTAGTTTATTAGAGTTTGTGTTGTAAGTCTGAAAAAAATTTCGGTGCGTCTTTAAGAATCTATAATACATACGTATATAGTATACATAAATTCACACGAAATTATAAATTAGAAGCATTCAAAATCTAGTTTGACCATTACGGCATGTTCTCATCGGTACATAGAATTAAAATTTATATTTTTTAAGTGTAAAATAGTATTATATATATATATATGGACTACACACACAAATAACTATATATATATACACATACATATATATACATATATATACATATATTTGTGTGCGTAGTTCATATTTTAGGTTTTATAATTCCTTATTGCGCATCTTGTTCTGCAGCTTGCTCTGCACCATGTTCCATCATTTCTTTAACTATTTTTCTAGCCAATTTTTTAGCCATTCTTTGAGCCATTTTCCTCATCGCTTTTGATTTCTTAATATGAAAAGTTTATCCATTAATAATAATCTATTATCAAGTATAATTATTTAAATGTACAACATTATTTACTAAATATATTGTTGGAGAACTTACTGCAATTCTGCGCGCTATCGAACCCTATAAAAAAAGAAATAATTCCGTTTATATAACAAATAAAAAAATATACTCCAAATGTTTCTCCGATTAATATTTAAAAGAAACTTATAAAAATAAAATCTTAAAAAAAATACGAAAGAAAGAAAGAGAGAAAATTTTTCATATTTTGCTAAATTAAAAAAAATTCTAACTACAATATTACAGAATTTAATTATAAAAATTGCTTACGAAAGAACCAGATGAATCGGCTTCACCTATTGCGTCGGCTTCACCGATTGCGTCGGCTTCAGAAAGAGCTATTGATTCTGCTTCGGAAACATCGATAATCACCATAACAAAGATTATGGCAAGAACTAACAATAGATATGTTAGCCGCATTTTTTAATATTTATTAAATTTCAAGATACGTTCACCTGTGCGTATATTTCTGATTTCTCGGCGACGTGTAGAGCTTATATAGCACAAGAAATGTGATCTAAATATTATTTTCGTGTTTAATACGGAAGTACTTATATTTTACATTGCTATTTATAAATGTTTAATATATATATATATATATATATATATATATATTACATGCACAATCATAACATTTTTATCTTACGTGACAAAAATATGAAATATTAAAATATAAAATTACAGATATAAAATTATTAAACTGTAGAGTATGATGTACTGTGTATATAAATAGATACATTATATCAGAGAATGGATGTAACTCATTACTTGTAACAAAGTTACAACAATAAATTACTTTTTGGGTAACTTTACTAGTAACTGCATTACTTTCCTTTTTTGTGATAACTCGGTTTTTTTTTATATCAGTCGTAACGTAGTTATATTTTTTTTGGTAACGATAACGAATTTTATATTTACTTTTATCGTTACTTAACACACGCGATTGGATACGGTTTTGGGAATTATTTTACATTTTTACGTAATATATCGGATAGATACCTCAGTTTGCTGCATATTTTACATATTTTAAAATTATAAAACTAAAAAAAGTTAACATTATTACTTTTAGAAGATAAAATCATGTCGACTGTGTTTCGAGTAGATAAATGTTTTGAGCTTGCTTCTTCAACGACTTTATACTACGTATATATTTTACACCTGGATAGTGTTATTTTGTTGCATACAATTTTAATGTTCGGTGATTGAAAATTTAGTGAGAGATGAGACATTATAGATTTAATTGTCAAATTTAACTCAATTCGAACGGTTTTTCAATTAAATTTAACCGAATTCAATTCAATTTAATTTAATTTGGATTGAAACCAATTGAATCCAAAAAAAGTTTTCCCTATTTAAAATACGCATTCAGAGAGATAAAATTTCAATCTATTTTAATCCATGTCGTTTACCGGGAACATATTTGGAAAATTATTGTTTTATCTTTTTCTAACATTTTTTATTTGTTGTACATTCAACATGAGAATCTTTAAAAAAGTAGTAGATCTACATAATCTTAATGTATATATTTAAATTATGTATAATTCTAGTAGCACAATTTATTGTATAATATTAGTCCTTGATTGGTTCAATATAGCTTCAATGTTTAATCAAGTATATTGTTAATAAATTGCTAATAGGAGATACATACATATTCTCTTCATTATTAAAAAAAATATATAATATAAAATAGTATAAATATAAAGAGTGCGAAGAGTCAAGTAATTTAAAGAACAACTTTAATTCAAATAATCATGATATGAACATTACAAAAACAAACGTTTTGACTTCGGGTTTATTTTCAGTATTACATAAAATATAAAGTACAGACTTATTATAAGTTAAATTTATACAGTCTTGATTAAATTAAATCGAAAAGTTTTGGCATTCATTTTTCTAATTAATACGGATAAAATTATCAGTTTTTTTATCTATCTTTGCTCGTTTATTTGATATTGTTTATAATGATTAATCTTGATGAGATAATATACTCGTGTAATTATCTTATAAAGTTAAATTATAATAATTTGGAATATTAGAAACGTAATAATATGCTTAATAAAGCGCAAACAGATGTTTTTATAAAAAAAATGATAATTTTTATTTTAAATAAGTTTTCAAAGCTTATTTTATGTTTCTTATACCAGTCAACAGTCGGGAGTATTTAAAATAATTTTATTATTTAAAATATATATTTCAAATATGTATATATGTATTTAATATGAAGTGAGGGGTACAGCGGAAAGCGGGGGCGATTCGAAAATCGGCCAAAAGTTACGTACACTTTACGTATGTTCACTTTGTACTGGCAACTTTAATTAATAATCAGTTACTTTTCGTGGTAATGTATTAACAATTTAACTCGTGATAGTGCTGCGATAGTTTTAAATATACGTCATATCGGTCAGCAGTCGGTAGTGTGTATTTAAAATAATAATTTTATTTAATATATGTATTTAAATGATGACTGCACGGTTTATCGGTGAGCCAGGCGATAGGCAATAGGATTTATGGAATGTTTACACCGGATTTTCTCTATTCCGCTGAAAAAAGAGAATTGAAATCAGTCGAAACTAATCCGTTTACACCCAAGAAATTTCACTTCACTTCAAAGTGAATCGAGATTGGACGGCTGGGTGTAAACTAGGTCAATGAGAATACAAGAAAAAGTACAATGTTTTGTAAAAAAAAACATAATATTGATGTTGCATACTTGTTTATTTGCTATCCCGTATATAATAGGAATAAACAATAGGAATATATATAAATATAATTAACATTTTTGTTTAGAAATATTTATGATATTATTTGTCCTACATTTTTACTACAATTTTTTAATTGTGCGTTCCTTATTTAATTTTTTTAAAAATCTTATTTTACAAAAAATGCAGCTACTTCTTTCCCTTAAATGAAAGACACGTTTTCATTAATACATGTACCTGTATAATGATAATTCTTTGTCCATATACTTACAATAGTCATTGCAGAGTTGAATTCCAACTTAAACTAAAGAAGAAAATGATCCGTTTGTATATAAAAAAAGTTCTGCTATAGAATAAGATTTTATAAAATGGTTAATGCTTACAATATCCATTGCGCCTTGTGAATCAGCCTTACCGACTGCATTAGCTCTAGGAAAGGCTTCCACTTCGAATGCGTGCATGATCATCATAACAAAAATGATAGTAAAAGCTATCGATAAATAAAGCAATCGCATCTTGTATTACTTACTTAAAGTTATTAATCTGTACATTTATGTGATTTATTGCAAACGCATGTTTCTTATATAGCCCAAGAAATGCAATTTAGATATTGTTTTCTAATCTAACAGATACCTATATTTTTTTATATTATATTTCACACATTTAATGTATATATATATAAATATCATATTCTAAATCATGAAAATATTTTTATTGTATGCACAAAACATATAATGTTCAAGAAACATAAAAAAAATTATCAATCTGAAATAACCCCGATGATAATGATTAATACGTAAAATATGACTCATTGTCAAATATATAATACACGTGTTAGTTTTAAATAAAGTATACAAGCAATGGAAAAACTGTTTTACTACAATATTTTCTGAAGATAAAGTTGTGTCCTTTAAGTCAAAATGTCTGACCGAGTAGATAGATATGTATTTGCTTTTAATACTGACTTACTATATGTTCTGTCGATTTATAGCGTCATTTCGTTTTATGTAATTTTAACGGATAAAAATAAAGATTAGAGGAACCACGTGCACTAACAGTAACCTTGATCTACGTTGTTATGACTCAAGTATTTTTAAAATATGAAGTTTTTGTTTAATTTTCTCTCGCCTTAGTAAAATTTAAATGCAATTGTTTTTTATAATTATTTAGTGATTATCAATCAATGTAATAAATTCTTAACCAATTAAAAATATATATCGAAGTGTTTTTATAAAGCATCATTTTTCCAATAATATCTCTTTAATATTATTTAGTTTCTCAAATATATACGTCCGTTACATAGCATTTTATTTTTTGTTAATTTAAAAATATGATTTGTATATTACTGTTATCTCAAATTGAAGTGAGAAACATGATTGATTTATACAACGAAAAAATGAAACGTATTTACTATTAAAAAATTTGTAATATTAAGTGCAATATTTAGCATATATTATCTGTGTAGATAGTAACTGTTTGTAATGGTCCTGTAAATGTGAAATCTACAGCATGACGCTCGAAATACGACGACTTTGAGGTCACAACACTACCATCGTTCATCGACAGTCGAGCAAATAGATATAGATAACAACGCGAACACCGTGTACTAAAACAATTTATAAACGATTAGAGATTGTTGATTAATTAATTAATTACCTTTTCCAATCAACGATTTATATATCTAACATAATAAGCAATGCGTACTTATCATAGCGGTTATTCCACATTAAATAATATCTACTTATTATATTGAAATTGATGTGTGATTGAGAGTTAAAAATTATCGTTTTGTTGGAACGTTTATTATACTTACATTGTATTTATTTACATTATAAATGTTTAAGATTTTTTTTCTATATATCACACTATTTATTAATAATAATATTTCGTTGGAATACATAACGCATTTTAATATCGGTGGTGGAAAACTTCGTGCGATCATCGAGTTCGATACCGACAGTGTTGTAGAAGGTTTCGCATGATGGTAACATTCAATACTGACAATACTGCGAAAATTTTCGCACAACCATCACATTTAGTAATCAACTTATACCTAACTATAAATAACTGTAAGTACAGCAAAAAAAGGGATAGTACTCCGAAAATTTCCAAATAAGCAAACTAATTTCAAACAATTCGCTTATTTAAAAATCTAATAACGGAAAAGCTATAACAGCAAAAAATTGTAACCAATCACACACTTATTATACCCATTCCACACTTTTAACGTAAGCAATGTCACGAATCGTTCATATCTCGAATATCATAGCTCTTATGTGGCAAAATCGCTGCCAATAAATAAATGATTCGTTGCGTCGCATTTTTCGAGAGTGCCGTACAAATTGTCGCACGATCTTAATAATTAGCATATATAATCGTGTTTTTCCATGTTCGCGAATTGTGGATTAATTCGCGTTTCAATTAAGTAAACCGTATAAAATCGCACAATTTTAATTATTAGTATATAATAGCGTCACACATAATTTTTATATGTTTTTAGACGTGATAAATTGTCTCGAGTACATCGAATACATGATCATCGGCGAATGACGATCGCAGACTGGTTTGACCACGAAAAATATCAGACTCATGGTTTTATATATAGCTTGGAGGTTCCACCATACAACTTGAGGATTTATCACCAACAAAGAAACAAATTAGTTTCCTCTCGACAATTGTAATATAGCGTTCGCTAGTACATTCAAATGCGTAGTCAACTACAACATACCGAAAATATTTTCATATACAATTCATTTTTATATCTGTAACTTAATATGCTAAATCCGACATGCAGATCATTTTTATATATTTGCTCTAATAAATTAATCAATCTATGTTTTTATTAATTTTGAGCATTGCTCTTATAAAAATAAAAGGTATGTATTTCTTTTTATCTAATGTAGTAATATCAATATAATATTTATAACTTATACATGAGGGATTTTTTCACATATATATATGTATATATATATATATAATATATAATGTAAATTTATTAACGTGCAGGCTATTTTGCATAAATGCAAATAAATAAATATGAATAATCAAAAAGTTTTTCCGTATTTGTTCTAAATACGTCCTCTCCAGAAAATGCTACTATCAAGTTAAAAAAGGGGTTCTTGATATTACATTCAGGATAAGCGCAAGCATGATACGTTTACATTTTCTTTTGACTTTATAGCAAAAATTACTTCAAAAGTTTAGCGGAGTTTTAGATAGAACGTGAAATACATATAGCTACACATATATATGTATATATGTATCTTTTATGGCTAATTTCTTCACTTGCAGATAAGTTAAGGATAGCTTTATCCAGAAGATATCTCCATTGTATTCTAGGAGATATCTCCTGGATAAAGATTATCTACAGGTAAAAAAAATTAGGGATAGCCTTAACCAGATCATAAAAATTTAAATAGAATTTTTACGCGTTATAATGACTTCCTTTATTTATATTAGATCTCGTTTACATGAGAAGAAATACATATATGATATTAGTATTTACAAGTTTAAAACAAATATCTTTTCAAATTCTTTCTTACATATTCCTAATATAAAACATATTCATAATATAAAAATATATTTTAATAAATTTGATCCCTTTACGGAAAAAAATTAATCAAAATACAGGATGATACTTTTTGTCTTAAACTTGAATATAATACATATAATATATATTCCCTTTTCTTTTTCTCCGTCAACGAGATCAAAAATTTAGAAGGAAGTGTTCCTTCTAAAGGTGTGAGAATTTTATTACAGAAGGAAAAATATATAGGTACATATATAGGGTAATCTACATCATATTTTACATACATGTATATATATGTGTGTCTGTGTGTTGTATTTACATTTCTATAAAAATAAAAGGTAAAAACTGTCATATAATTTTACTCACGGCTTTGTGAAACATGCAGGCTTGCTTATCTTCATCTTCGCCTGCGGGACAGTTTCTAACTCCATCGCACAGAACATCATTTCCAATGCAATAATATCTACCCCTTTCATCCGTGGTCGGGCAAACTAATTGTTCCGTTCCGTCTTCGGTTATTGGACAGACTGTAAACAGAATTGCAAACATTTTTCTTCAATCTATTTATATAAATATATATATATAGGTGCTGTACCTAGATAAAAGTATATAGATATTTTTTGCATAAAAACATTAACGTTATTTGATATTTCGGCCAAATCGGAAAAATCTTGCATAAGAGGTCATAGAATCGATAAAAAACGCGAGAGAAATATTATCGTTCCAACAGAAACATGTTCGGATTTTCATTTGAAATTTATAATATTGCAATTTGTGTTTTTGTTATTTAAATTCTTTATCCAAATTATGTAAAATAAATGAACTAATGAAAACTGATTTCATAAAGTTGTGAATTTTTAACGTATTTGAAGTCACAGAATTTTCCTTCACTATCTTCATTTGCAATTTTCAATATATCTTTAGCTATTACTTTTCATTTTTGCAAGAAGCAACATAAATTTAAAGTAAATAAATTAGTTCCTCAGAATTAAAAAATATTTTATATCAATTCGTCTCTATTCGACATTCGGTTCTTCTTATTTAGATTAGATTAGATCGTGATTAGAATATTAGGAATAGAGATAAGGGCGAAAAATAATCAAATAAGTAATTAAAATCCTCTCTCATTTTTTACATCATTACATAATCTAATTTTTATAAAAATAAAACTTTTTAAGTTTATTTTAATCCATAAACTTCTTGCAAAAAAAAATAATAGAAATGGGGAGAGAGAGAGAGAATTATATATTTTAATGAATTAAAATACGTTTTTTATGTATATAAAAAAAAGTTTACCAATGTTGTTATTAGAAAAGGAACCTAAACTAGTTATATGAAAAAGTGAATTTGCTGTAACTATAATATTTTATAGCTTTGAGAGATACTGATTAAAAGTCCTACGATTATACACGATTAATATTTATAATATTATAAAATATTGGACCGATCTTACCAACTACATTGGCTTCCACTTTGGATAAACGCATAATTGCTATAACAGAGATTACGGCAAGACTCAACAATAAGTATGACAGTTGCATTTTTTAATGTTTATTAAAGTTCACATGTCTATAGCGACACGTAGCACCTATGTAACACAAAAGAAACTAATTTCGAAATGGTTTTTATCAATCTAAATACTTATATATTCTATATTTAAAACGTATATACATAAATATTATACCAAAAGTCATAAAAATTTTATCTTACGCAGGAAATTGTATAATGTTAGAAATAGTAAAAGAAGGATTACAAATAATGATACAAATAAACTGAAATAAATCTAATAAAATCTGTTAATCACGATTGACAGTTAAAAATATGACTTATACATGTGATACAACTATAAAAACAGCATTGCTACTTCCAGAAAATAAAAGCGATATTTAAGTCAGATAGAATGCGTTCCAAGTAAATAATAGATGCTTTGATGCGCTTGCTTTTTGCTAGCGACTTATTAAATAAATCTTTATATTTCAAATATATAGTTATACGAATAATCGCACATATTAATTGAATATTTTAATAAGTTGAAATGTCTATAGTAGTTCTGTTATTTTATTAAAGCTTCTTTCTGTTTTAGTATTAGATTTATTATACTGATTATACTTATTATAATGATTTTATCAAAATTAGCATTTAGGGGTGCCAACTACACAGAGCTGCTCTGTGAAATCGGTACCCCTAAATGCGAATATTGGTAAAATAATTATTGCATTCATTTGTCCACTGTTTGTCCACGTTTGTCCAACCGTTATTTTCATTTGTCCACCCTCCAAAAAAAAATTGTGAATAAAAAAAGATTGTAACACCCCCAAGTGATTATTTTTCAAGTTCGTATTGATTGCTTGAGAATTCATTTTACTAAATTAATGATTTTTTCGAAAAAATATGAATGAAAAATATCAAAAAAAAACGAAGAACAACTGAATAAGATTAAAAGAAGACGAAAATCATTATCTTCATGACTATTTCAAGAAGCGGGGAAAAATAAAAAAATAAAAAAATACGAAAATCAATAATTTAAAATGAAGACAGTTAATTAAAGCTAACGGAAAAAAAGGAAAAAACAAATAATAATCTCATAAATTAGACAAATCCGGAAAAAAATTTTAAGGATGTATAAATGCTTAAATTTTTTAAAAAATTAAGTAAAGAGAGAACCTACGTTGTAATTTTAGGGGGATTAACAAACCAGTTTGGTCTTTTCCAGATTTGTTTG